>NC_133125.1:35831818-36131818 GCF_048418815.1 Hemitrygon akajei
TCCTTCTATTGAAGGAAATCTGAGTATTCAACTGATTTGTATCAGCTACCTTGTTAGGAGTAAGCACAGAGAGAAAGAAATGCTCTGTTCCTCGAACTTCTTTTAAGAAAGCACAGTTACCTTAATTTATAAGCTGTACGCTTGTATGAGAAGTACTACTTAATAAAATTACAAAATATAGACCAAACCTGAACATTCAAATAACATTCTAGGCATTCATTACATCATTCCGATTCAGATTCACTTATTGTCATGTATACCAGGATACAATGAAATCTCTTGTTTACATGGATGCTCGCGGAGTAAACAGCGTAGGAAGGAATAATAAACGTGGACATGCAGTGAGTTGTGTCGTTCAGGTGAAATGCCACGCAATGGAACAAGTAAAGCTGCATGAGTTGCTGGATTTCCAGACAAGTGATTTATCTTAAGAATGGAGCAAGTGCTGATGTTTTATTTTATATACTAGCAAGTGCATCCATGAAGGCAGGAGAATATTTTAGATGTATACAGTATAAGCACACTGCAACCTCTCCAGTGTGGAAGTTCAGTAAGGCAACGGTCAGGATGATAAGCTGATCAAGACGATGTGCAGACATAGTGCAGTCATTATAGGCTGAACATGGCCTAACTCTCCTTTGTGCAGCCTGTCTGTTCAAGCCTGAGAACCAAAGTCACCAAGCATACCAAGACAAGACAAAGATGCAAACGAGGATTCTAGGGCAACGGTTACTATTGGGAAATTATTTAACTAATTCTCAAGTATTATTGGCATTTAACGTGTAGATTCAATTGGTTATTAACAATTAAAGTAGGTATTATGATTGGAACTTAAATATGCAAATTATAGGATTCATAAGTGCAGAATTTCTCTTGGATCTATACCTGTAGCCAAATAGACAATTTCTGCAAAAAAAAATGGCATTTATTTGTTGAACTTCAGAACAGTTTTGAAACAGCCGCTCTGTTGTACTCCTTGTGCACATGTAAATAGATTGTGATTGAGGAATGAGTGCAAGTTTTGGAAGTCCAATCATCTGGAAATGAAACAGGCAACTATTGATGGTCCTTTTCTCCCAATTAGGAGCAGTTACAGGTAACTGCGGTTTTGCAGGTTTGAAGGACTTATTCATCAGAGATGAGATTGTCAGTGAATTTTAGGGATCCATCTAAGGGAATGACAGATTATGGAAAGCTTCATCCAGACATGCAAAGTCAGAGGATTAGCTAGTACAGAATTTTCTCTTATGATGTAAATTTTCCGCAACTCAACTAAGTGTGCAACAATCAACAAAAAGGAAATACTTAGGATGAATGTGAGATAAAGCAAAGTACAGACAATGTTGCTTATATATTGCAGGTATTGTGGATGACAATATACTGGAAATGCAGCTGATAAAGTCATTTGCATATGGGGAAAGGTGTGCATGATGCAGTTGAAAAATCAGTTCAACAAAGTATACAATGAAGAAGAAATAGAAGGTTCATATCGTGGAGGAACAGAAATGAAATAAAATTTAGTCAATGAACCGAATAATGTACTTGGTATTACACAAGGTCAGAACCATGGAAGGAACACCATTATGTGTATCTACAGTATGCCTAAAGACAATTATACTTCACCTTGATTCCAGGGCAACCTATGATATCAATGCAGTGTAGTCAAATCATGGAAATGCTGTCTGAAGATGGTAAAGATATAAAAAAAATCAAGAGAACTAAGATTGGATTTTATCCAGGAAAATGCCTTAGTTTTGCTTAGAATAGTTACATTACAGCTAATGGGGAAGATAAAGTCACATTGTGAGAGGATTGAGCAAGCACTCACAGCAGCTACAGAACTCACTGATACACATGAAGATGTTTTTTTGCATATCAGAACAGAGAAGCAAGGAAACAAGTCCTAGACGAGAAACTGTTTGCAGTCACCCATATCCATCTGCTGGATGAACTCAGTGGGTTAAATGGCATCTGATGCAGGGTTTTATCCCGAATCATCAGAAATTTCTCTCTCCCCTCACTCCCCAGCAGATACTTGTTGACACATTGATTGCTTGTTATTCCCAGGGTCCAGCATCTACAATGTCTCATGTCTCCTCTATATTCACAAAAAGGTGATCTGTTGAGGGAACATGAGAGTGACTAGTTAAAAATAAATAGATAGATAGATAGATAGATAGATAGATAGATAGAAATGGACACACCTATGCCCTGGTCTCCAGCTTGATATATTGCTGAGAAGATGGGGTGGTACAGTAGTGTAGTGGTTAGCACAACACTTTACGGTACAGTGTCTATAAAAAGTATTTCCCCATCGGGAGTTTTCATGTTTTATTATTTTACGTCATTGAATCACGGTGGTTTTAATTTGGCTTTTTTGACACTGATCAACAGAAAAAGAGTCTTTATTGTCAAAGTGAAAACAGAACTCTACAACGTGATCTAAATTAATTACAAATGTGAAACACAAAATAATTGATTGCATAAATATTCACCCCCCCCCCTTTAATATGACACACCAAATCAACACTGGTCTGGTCAATTGGATTTTAGAAGTCATACAATTAATTAAATGGAGATCTGTTTTTGGAGAACTGTGTGCAAGGAGTTTCAATTGATTGTTGTAAAAATACACCTGTATCTGGAAGGTCCAACTGCTGGTGAGCCAGTATCCCGGCAAAAACTACACCACAAAGACCAAAGAACACACTAAGCAACTGCGCAAAAAAGTTATTGAAAAGCACAAGTCAGGAGATGGATACAAGAAATTTCCAAGTCAATGAGTATCCCCTGGAGTACTGTTGTCAATCATCAAGAAATGGAAAGAGTATGGCACAGCTGTAAATCTGCCTAGAGCAGTCCATCCTCAAAAACTGAGTGACCGTGCAAGAAGGGGAGTAGTGAGGGAGGCCGGCAAGAGACCTGTGACAACCATGGAGGAATTACAAGCTTCAGTGGTTGAGATGGGAGAGACTGTGCATGTTGTCCGGGTGCTTCCCCAATTACAGCTTTATGGGAGAGTAGCAAAGAGAAAGTCACTGTTGAAAAAAACTTAAATGAAATTGTGACTAGAGTTTGCCAAAAACATATGGGAGACTCTGAAGACAGCTGACAGAAGGTTCTATGGTCTGATAAAACCAAAATTAAGCTTTTTGGCCATCAGGCTAAACGTTATGTTTTGCATAAGCCAAACACCATACATCATTGAAAACACACCATCCCTACCATGGAACATGGTGATGGCTGCATCATGCTGTGGGGATTCTCTGCAGCAGGCCCTGGAAGGCTTCTGAAGGTAGAGGATGAAATGAATGCAGCAAGATACAGGGAAATCCTGGTAGAAATCCTTTTGCCGTCTGCAAGAGAATAGCAACTTGGGAGAAGATTTGTTTTCCAGTAAGATAATGATTCCAAACATAAAGCCAAAGCTACGCAGGAATGGCTTAAAAACAGCAAATTTAATATCGTGGAGTGGCTAAGTCAGAGTCCAGACCTCGATCCAATTGAGAATTTGTGGCTGGACTTGAAAAGTGCTGTTCACTCATGATCCCCATGCAATCTGACAGCTTGAGCAGTTTTGTAACGAAGAATGCTGAAAAATTGTAAAGCTGATTGAGTCTGATCCACACAGTCTCAAGGCTGTAATTGCTGCCAAAGGTACATCTGCTAAATACTGACTTGAAGTGGGTGAATAAATATACAATAAATTACTTCATGTTTTTTATTTGTAATTAATTTAGATCACTTTATAGAGATCTGTTTTCACTTTGACAAGAAAGAATTTTTCTGTTGATCAGTGTCAAAAAACCCCCAAATTAAATCCACTGCCATTCAATGTTGTAATACAATTAAACATGAAAACCTCTGGGGGGTGGGGGGGGTGAATACATTTTATAGGCACTGTACCAGTGACCTGGGCTCAATTCCCGCAGGTTTCTACGTTCTCCCCGTGACTGTGTGGGGTTCCTCCAGTTTCCTCCCACAGTCCAAAATTGTACCGGTTGGTGAGTTAATTGGTCATTGTAAATTGTACCGTGATTAGGCTAGGGTTAAACCAGGGATTTCTGGCTAGCACGACTCGAAGGGCTGGAAGGGCCTATTCTGTGCTGTATCTCAATAAATAAAAATCGATGCAAATTAATCTTGATTCAAGAGATTTTAATGGAGAAATCTGGGGAAATCACAACCCTTTTAAAATGATAGAGCCAAGCAGGGAAAGGGTTCTCACAATGTTGCTAAAGCTTTATGAGGACTGTCCATACAGTTTTAGGAGAATTATATTTTGTGATCCCTTGCTTGATAGAAAGAATCTCTAAGTGGTAAACTTGCATGCCAGTAGATTCAAAGATTCAAAGCACATTTATTATCAAAGAATGTATAAATTATACATCTTGAACTTTGTCTGCTTATAGGTAGTCACAAAGTAGGAAAGTTTAAAAAACCCAATTAAAAAAAACCCCACTGAGCAGGAAAAGAAAGCAAAGAGAGGGAGAGAGAGCGAACATATCGCACAAACAGTAGAAGCAAGCCAACAGCATTCAGAACAAAACTGTGATCCAGATCTGCTCCCGGAGCAGCCAGGGAAAGCTTAAGTCTAGCCTCAGTCCCCAGTTTTCACTCCGGCATGGCAGCAATGCAGAGTAGCCAGATCAGTTCACAGCCTCCTTGCCATGGAGAAAGGAATAAATATTCATATGAGTCGCAGAGAAAGGAGTGAACGATTGTAGGCAATAATAGCATATCCACTTCAGAAGGAGCTATTTGCTGTGATATTTGGTTTCACCAGTAAATATGGAGATCTGAATACATGCAGAGTAATCACAAGATATGCAAGATCGTTGTTTAATGAATCACCATGAAGTACCAAAGGTGTTGCTGAGAATGCTGGAGGACACAGACTTTAGAAGTGTCCTGCCAAAGATGCATGTACCTAACACGCGTAGCCAAATCTCTCTCAAGGATACAAGCAGTGCCTTTGAACTTGAGCTTGAGACAATCAGAATGCTGTGACATATTTTAGTCTGCAGCCGTTGATGCAGGAGACCGAGGAGCCCAGAAGTGTGTGACTCAGGCGGGATGGAAATGAAACGTGCTGTTCTCGGAACACATTTCCACATGAGAGGTGAAATGGGCAGTCATGGTGAGCTGATCACCAGAGCTGAAATGGAAATTGTTTCTAAGTCACAAAGCTGTAATAGGATCAAACAAGTTCACTCTTTTCTAGGAGGGAATAATTGTCTTTGCAGAACAGAATTGTCTACTAGCCATGGATGAAAGGAGAGATGGACCATGTGCAGAATTATGAGACTTACAAGTTCCTGGAAAGAAACTAAATAAAGGAAACTGTTTATTTTCAAGTCTCAGGCAAATCCTGGGTTATTTTTCATTACTTTTCATGAATAATTTTCATGTATTTGGGACATGGACTTCTTAGAAAGCACCTATTCTTTGCCAACCATCTGCTTTCAAAAACGTCTGCTAAATATGTCATCCATGGGGGGGCTAGTGGGCCACAACTTACACCAGCCGACTTAATGTGACTCTAAGGATTAACAGTTTGATCACAGATACCATTATTTTCCCTGTGTAATAGAAAGGCACAGACTCCATGAAGATGGCCAACGAATTGCCAAAGAAGGCCACACCATCAGAGTCAGTCTCCTATTTAGAATTCTAGCCTTCTTCAGCAGACTCAAGTTGATGAATTGTGCCGTGCAAAAGCTTAACACAGGTTAAATCCTGGTCTGAGTGGCCATGTAGCTTTCTTCTAGATAGTCAAAGATGGCCCTCCCACATCTCATATAAGTGTGGGTTGGTAAGTTAATTGTCAATTCTCCAGTGGGCTGGTGAGTGCTAGAACCTGAGAGACTTGATAGGAATATTAGGAGATAGAGTGGGGTTAATGAATGATTAGTGTAAATGCGTGCTTAATGTTCAGGGCATACCCAGTGGATGAAAGGCTTGTTTCTGTGCAATATGACTATGAGAAAAGTTGCTGGAAACTTGACATGCAAAAAAAAATGTAGGAGCCAACTAACAAACCAGCTCTCTATTACAGCTGGTGTACTTAACACTGCTAAGGGTTGGAGATGCAGAGAAAATGAAGGCTGCATGTAACTCATATCATATATGACAGAAGAAAATGTCTTCTTTCTTGTTATGTATCAGCTATTTCTCTTCTTTCTCTTTCTCACTCATTAACCTATAAACCAGACAACATCAGCAGCAGTTTCATGGTAAGTTTCTTCATGAGAAGCCTATCTTCATCCATTAATGGAAAAGTTTGCTTTGTCCTATCACTCTCCCCAACTCTCTGCAACTTAAAACAAACTTGTTTTCTCCCTTTCCCAGTTCTTTACCTCAACCCTGAACAGCTCCTCTGTCCACAGTCGCAGCCTGACCTGCTGAGTGTTTGCTTTCTTTTTGATTTTTGTCCTCATTGGCTCCAGGTTTTAGGAAAACCTGGAGGTGAACTTGGAAACAGTGGTGTTCACATGTGCCTTAAGCCCTTTTCTTTCTTGATGGTGGAAGTCATATGCTTGAGATATACTGCATTGCCTTTTGTAAGAGGTACATACTACAGCTGCTGCAGCAGGGGAAGAGGAAATGAATATTTCTGGTGGTAGGTGAGGCACTAGTCAACCAAGCTACATTGTCCCAAATGGCATTAAGCTCCTGAGAATTGCATTCATCCAAGCAAATGGAGGAAATTCCTTCAGGCACTAATCTGTGCCCTGTTGATGGTGGAAGCACTTTAATGCATCAGGAAGTAAGTTACTGGCCCCTGGATACTCAGCCTTTAACCTACTCTTATGATGATGTTATTTATGTTATTGGTCCAGTTTGTGGTCAGTTGTGATCCCTAGTATATTGATGGTGGGAGACTTGGCAATGCTAATGCCATTGAATATCAAGAGTAGATTGTTAAACCAAGTATTGTTTAACGTGGTCATCAGTTGGTATTTTCAGAGTTGCCACCTACCGGCCCAGGTGTAAGTAATGTCTAGGACTCTAGGTCTTTCTACCTTCAGACGTGGACTACTTCATTTGCTGAGCTACAGATAGATTTGATTGGGAGCTTATGGGGAAAAAAGTCAGTAGTTCCTCTGTAAGTAAACTGTTGATTAATTATTGTGTGGCTTCTGTTTGTCAGCAGAAACTTTGGCAATGTATATAACTTAAGAGTGAAAACACATACCATGCACTTTGAAATTCTCCCCTTTTAAGGTTTATGCATGCCACCTTATCAAAGCAACATATTTTAGGAGTTATTTTAGCATCAAAGCAACTGATTAGAACTCTCAAGCATTGCTTGTGAATAAATGCATAACTTAATGCAAAAAAAGAATGCTTTTGTTTAGTAAGATCTGAATTACCATTAATTTAAATCTTGCAAAGATGCAGCAAATTCTGCTAGGGTTCGGCACAAATATAGTCACATTTGGAAAGGAGTTTAATTTTCTTGTAGTTCTGGGCTATACTTTAAACTATATTTCATCTACTTACATTATTTGGCATCTTGGAATCTAAATAAAATTCTGAATACAGTAAAAACTTTATATCTATTTTAAAAATATAACTTAAACAATGATCACATGAATGAATCTTTCCTCTTAGGAAGAATGAGAGCTTGGAAATTAAAATTGTAGCTGTCTTTATGAGCATAAGGAGAGAGTGAAATATAACACTGCTATAATAACAGAGTGAAATATAAACAGCCCACTGTTGTTAGAGAGATGGAATTAATCAGAAAATAAAGAGGAATCTACAGAAGGAGGCAATGGATGTTATAGAAGGAATGAATGAGTATTTATCAAAATACAGACTGCTGCAGGATCTCAACAGATCAAGCAGCATATTTTGGAGGCAAAGGAATAGTTGAAAATTGTGCCTAAAGTAAATGTGGGTCCCTTGGAAGGTGAGAAGGGGGAGTTAATATTGAGTAATATTGAATACTCCCCAATGCCATTAGGCTTTACAATTCTACCGCCAGGACTTAAGAACTTTTTAAAAGCTATTATTAATGCTTTTTGAGATAGTGATTTAGATGCATATCATATTTTTTACTGAGTTAAGTATTGTATGTAATTAGTTTTGCTACAACAAGTGTATGGGACATTGGAAAAAAGTTGAATTTCCCCATGGGGATGAATAAAGTATCTATCTATCTATCTAATTTGGAAATGGATGAGGCCTGAATAACTATTTTCTGTCAGTCTACACAGTGTAAGACACATCTAACATGCCAAGAGGAATGTAATGGATGCTATGGTAAGTCAGGACCTCAATACAATCTGTCACTAAAGAGGTAGTGGTGAGCTAACTAGTAGGCTGAAAGGTAGGCAAAGTTCCTTGGTCCGAATGGGATGCATCCCAGGCTATTGATAGAAATGGCAGAAATTATAGTAGATGTATTTGTATAATTTACCAAAATTCTCTGGACGCAGGGCAGCTCCCAGCAAATTGGTTAGCTAGCTTAACGTCTGTAGTTGAGAAAATGCTTGAAGCTATATCAAGAAAGTTGTCCCAATGTGTTGAAATCAAAGCCAGTGTGAGACTGCACCTGGAATGCATTTCTGGTCTCCCTACTTGAGGAAAGATATAATGGCTTTGAATTCAGTACGGTGGATGCTCACCAGGTTGACTCTGGAGATGAGGGGTTATCAAATGTGGAGATTGAGTCATTTGGATCTATGTAGGATCTTATAAAAACATATCAGATTATGAAAGGGATAGATAAGATAGAGGCAGGAAAGCTGTTTCCTCTGGCAAATGAGACATAGACTCAAGATTCAGGGCAATGGAATAAGCATGGAGATGAGGAGAAACTGCTTTATCCTGAGAGTAGTGAATCTGTGGAATTCTCTGCCCAGGGAAATAGTAACGGCTACCTCACTTATTATATGTAGTACACAGATAGGTTTTTGCATAGCAGGAAACTAATGGCTTTGGGGTTGTTGGAGCTGAGTCCGTGGCCAGATCAGCAATAATCTTATTGAACGACAGAGCATTCATGAAGTAATAAACGTGAAGTAGACAAAACATAGCCCGTTCTTCGTGGTGAAATCATCAAATCCAGATAGGAACAACCACAGGTTCCTAACAGAATTAAAATAGGACATTGCTGAAGACCTATCCATAAACTTCAAAACACCCAGAGATTTAGGGTCAAGTCTCAAGAGAGGAAAGTTGGAAATGTTGCACTTTGTTGGACAAGGGGTTGAGAGGTAGACCTAATAATTTACAGATCAGTCAGTCTAATCTTGATGGTGGGGAATGTTTTGGAAACAATGTTCAGGGACAGAAGTGGCAATTTCTTAGATATGTGTTAATTGATTAGAGAAAACAACATGAATTTGTTAAATATCAATCTTATCTAATTAATGGGATGTTTCTCTGAAAAAGAAACAGATAGAATTGAGAAGGCAAGTACTATTGAGATCCAAAAGATATATAATACTACTTTGTACAGTATTCCTGTCGAAATTTGAATCCTTATAAATAATTTCAATAACAAGGACGGAAAACTGGCTAATTGACTGAAAAGACAGATTCAAGATTGTTTAATGTCATTAACCATTGCTGTGTACATCAACTCCTATATACAAGTCTAATGGAGAATGAAATAATTGTCACTCCAAATCTAATGCAGCACAAAAAATGTAAAATTACAATAATAATAAAAACACAATAAATATAAATACATGAGATAGCTTATATACATAGATCAATTGTTTGTCTATTCAGTGAAGCTAGGCACAGGAGTGTCTGTATATAAAGTGACTGATAAAAAATGATAGAATAATGGCGGTGGGTTCAGGTGTTGATCAGCCTTACTGCTCAGGGAAAGTAACTGTTTTTGAATCTGGTGGTCCTGTTGTGGCTACTATATAGCCTCCTCCCTGATGGGGTGGGGCTAACAGTCCATGAGCAGAATGGGTGGGATCTTTCATAATGCTACTGGCCCTTTACTAACACCTTTCTGTATATATGTCCTTGATGGTGAAGAGGCTGCTGCAGGTGATGCATTGGGCAGTTTTGACTACCCATTGTAGAGCCTTCCTGTCTGCTACAGTGCAGTTCCCACACCATGCAATGATGCAGCTTGTCAGGATACTCTCTACTGTGCCTCTGTAGAATTACATGAGATTAGATGTGCATAGTCCAGCTCTCTTCAGCCTCCTCAGAAAGTAGAGGCATTGGTGAGCTTTCTTGATTGTGTATGATGTGTTCTGAGACAATGAGAGGTTGTGCGAATTGTGCACTCCCAGGAAATTGAAACTGCTTACGGTTCCCAATACTGTGGTGCCCATGTAATGAGGGGTGTGAGTGGTGACTTCTCCTGAAGTAAGTAACCGTTTCCAGTGTCTTGTTGACATAAAGGGAAAGGTTATTTGCCTGGCACCTGGCCAGAAGCTCTTCCATCTCCTCGCTGTAGGCCATCTCATCATTGTTGGTGATGAGCCCCACCACTGTCGTGTCATTGCCAGACTTGGCAATGTGATTGCTTGTGGTTGGCTGTGGTACAACGATGGGCTCAGCACACAGCCCTGGGTGACACCTGTATTGAGGATGATGGGGACATAGGAGCGGTTGTGCATCCTGACTATCTGAGGTCTATTGATAGGAAGTTCAAAACCCAGTTGCACTGTATTTAGACCAAGGAGTAAGAGTTTGTTCACTATGGTCTGTGGGACAACAATGTTGAATGCCAAAGTGAAATCAAGAAACAGCATTCTGACATGTATCCTTGCTTTCTAGGTGTGTCAGGACCAGATGCATGACAGATGTGGGCTTCTGTCAGTAAGTATATTAATGAGTGCCCAATATGGCAGGAATGGAATTTTTGATATGTGCCTTTACCAGCCATTCAAAGCACTTCATGATGATTGTGGAGTAGTCCGTTATTGATTGATTGATTGAGATACAGCATGGAGTAGGCTCTCTGAGCCATGCCGCCCAGCAACCCCCCGATTTAATCCTAGCCTAATTACAGGACAATTTACAATGACCAATTAACCCACCAACCTCTATGTCGTTGGACTGTGGGAGGAAACCTAAGTACCCAAAGGAAGCCCATGTGCTCACGGGGAGAACATACAAACTCCTTAAAGACAGCGGTGGGATTATTTCTGAAGGTGTGGTGTTCATTGGTACAGGGATGGTGGTGGCTGATTTGAAGCATGCGGGGATAGAAATCCGGATGAGTGAGGTGTTGAGGATGTCTGTGAAGTCATCAGTCAGTCAGTGTGCACATCAGTGAACTGACGTACTCCCTGAATATTAGGCCTGGGATGTTGTCTAGCCCTGTCACCTTATGGGGATTGACTCTCTACAGAGTCCTTCTCACATCTACTGCTGTTACAGATAGTTGCTGCTCACCTGGGAGAGGGTAGCCTTCATCACTAGTGTGGTGTACATGCCTTAGCCACCTTTGCTGGTAGCCCGTTCCATATACTGACCACTGTTGCCTCTCAGATTTCTAATTAAATCTCTCCCTTCTCACCTTAAACCTTTGCTTCCTACTTCTTGATTGCACTAACCCTGGGATACATCTAGGAGATCATCTCGCATTGCCCTATGCTCCAAAGAAAGAAACCCCAAACTGTTCAAACCTTCTACCAACAACGTCCTCCTAAATCTTCTCTGAACTCTTTCCAGTTCTCTGGCGTCTCACACAAAAACGTTCTGCAACAACTCAGAGCCATCCTCAACCTTCACACCAGAGGGGCAACATGCTATCCCAGAGTCTCTTTTGTGGCCATAGAATTTTTTTGTCTGTCCTGTTAACCATAATGTCTTCTATCACTGTAGTGCTATCTGACTCCACCATTCCCTCTGAGCCAGTTCTGGTCCCACTTCACACTTATCTGGGTTGACCTCCATCTGCCACTTCTCAGCCCAGTTTTGCATCCTATCAATGTCCCACTGCAACCTCTGACAGCCCTCCACACTGTCCACAACACCCCCAACCTTTGTGTCATCAGCAGATTTACTAACCCATCCATCCACTTCCTCATCCAGATCACTTATAAAAATCACGGAGTAAGGGTCCCAGAACAGATCACTGAAGCACACCACCAGTCACCGACTTCCATGCAGAATATGACTTGTCTACAACCACTCTTTGCCTTCTGTGGGCAAGCCAATTCTGGATCCACAAAGCAATGTCCCCTTGGATCCCATGCCTCCTTACTTTCTCAATAAGCCTTGCATGGGGTACCTTATCAAATGCCTTGCTGAAATCCATATACACTACATCTACTGCTCTGTCTTCATCAATGTGTTTAGTCACATCCTCAAAAAATACAGTCAGGCTTGTAAGGCATGACCTGCCTTTGACAAAGCCATGCTGACTATTCCCAATCATATTATGCCTCTCCAAATGTTCATAAATCCTACCTCTCAGGATCTTCTCCATCAACTTACCAACCACTGAAGTAAGACTCACTGGTCTATAATTTCCTGGGCTATCTCTACTCCCTTTCTTGAATAATAGAACAACATCCACAACCCTCCAATCCTCCGGTACCTCTCCCGTCTCCATTGATGATGCAAAGATCATCGCCAGAGGCTCAGCAATTTCCTCTCTCACCTCCCATAGTAGCCTGGGGTACTTCTCATCCAGTCCTGGTGACTTATCCAACTTGATGCTTTCCGAAAGCTCCAGCGCAACCTTTTTCTTAATATCTTTATGTTCAAGCTTTTCAGTCTGCTATAAGTCATCCATACAATCACCAAGATCCTTTTCTGTAGTGATAACTGAAGCAAGGTACTCATTAAATACCTCTACTATCTTCTCAGGTTCCATATACACTTTTCCACTGTCATACTTGATTGGTTCTATTCTCTCACGTCTTATCCTCTTACTCTTCACATAGATGTAGAAAGCATTGGAGTTTTCCTTAATCCTGTCCACCAAGGCCTTCTCATGGCCCCTTCTGGCTCTTCTACTTTCATTCCTAAGCGCCTTCCTGCTAGCTTTATAATGTTCTAGATGTCTATCATTGCCTGTCTTTTTTTAACCTTTCATAAGCCAGAGGATGTAGCTCATAGTAGAGGAGTGTCTATTTAGAACAGAGATGAGAAGGAATTTCTTTAGCCAGAGGGTGGTGAAACTGTAGAATTCATCACCACAGGTGCTGCGAAGGCCAAGGTTTTGGGTAAATTTAAGGCAGAGGTTGATAGATTCTTGCTTATCCAGGGCATGAAGGGATACAGGGAGATGGTGGGAGATTGGGGCTCAGAGCCATGTTGAAATAGCAGAGCAGATCTAATTCTGCTACTGTATCTTTGTTCTTATGGTATCTGTTCATATAGTTCCAAAGTGCTACTTGTTTCACTTGTAGTAATTTGCATTTGAACACTGATATTAACATGGGAACCTCAAGATCATGCTGCAAGGAGCATTAAATAGAATCCATTCTTGAACTTGCACTCAAAACCATTTATGGGTGTGTCAACAGTATGAGTGGCTGAATGTTTTGCTTATCTCCCTCTTCTAGGAAGCTGTGAGCGTTCAACAAATACATTTTAAAGATTTTTTTCTGTAATTGAGAAACTGTAAATACTCCAAGCCAATTAGCAATTGTTAATATTACTTTTCTGGCTATCATTTGTATTTTATTCATGGCAGGTTGAAGTGGTTGTATCAGTTTATTATTGTTACAAATACTAAAATATAATGAAAATTTGTCTTGCATGCTGTTTAAACGGATCAATCATTACCACGGCTTATGGTCTGTTTGTTCGGAAGTCAAGGTTCCAGTTGCAAAGGAGGATGCTGAGTCCTAGGGTTGGAAGTTCGGAGGAGATTTTGTTTATAACTATGGCATTGAAAGCATATCAACAAAATGCTCTGGAGATGAGTGTGGGGCCTGGGAGATAGCATCTGCTATGGACCAGTTTCAGCAGCAGGGAAATTACAGTGGGTCAGGGTTGTCTGGCAGGCTGGAGACAATTCATGCTTTGACCCCAGTGTCTCAAAGCACTTCATGATGGTGGATGTCAGAGCAATTGGGTGGTATTCATTAAGGGTATTACCTTATTTATCCTAGGCATCAGAAAGATAGTAGTCTTAAAGAAAGTGGGAACCTCGGATTGGAGTAGGAAGAGGTTAAAAATATCTGCAAATACTTGTGTCCACTGATCCATGCAGGATCTGAGGACAAGGATTTGACTGGGAGAAGTGTACAGATGCAGTAGCCCTTCTTCCTGCAAGGCTGCTGAGATTTAAAAAGAGAGGAGTTTCTTTCAGCGGGAGATTTGTTTGGGAGAAGTGCGCAGATGCAGTTGTTTGTCATTATGCAAGGGCACTGAGAAAGTTCCAGGCTAAAAGGGAGACACTGCCTAACGGAGTGGTCATCAAAGGAGCAGTCGTCAGTGTAGAGTGAGTCAGAGTAATAGTGCTTTGGCTCATCCGGGCTTCAGCACGGATGTGCCTAGGTGAGGTAAAGAGGTAAGTTACTTTCACATCTCTTTTTTCCTCTAATTTAAGAATAGTGGGTATGACTGCAAGGCCAGTTTTCTGCTCAAGCTGTCAGATGTCCGGGAGACTTCCAGCCTCCCTGATGGCCACACCTGCACCAGTTGCATCGAGCTGCAGCTCGATGACCTTCAGCTTGTTAGGGAAAGTGAGGTGATTGATAGGAGCTACAGGCAGGTAGTCACATTGGGGCCACAGGAGACAGATAGGTGGGAGGTTGTCAAGAGAGGGAAGGGAGAGCATCAGAGATAGTGGAGAGTACCTCAGTAGCCATCCCCCTTAGCAATAAGTACTCCATTTTGAGTATAGTTGGGGGGGACCTACCTGGGGTAAGCAACAGTGTACCCTGTGGCTTAGAAGGGTAGGGAATGGAAAAGGATGGCAGTGGTAATAGGGGACTCTATAGTTAGGGGGACAGATAGGCAATTCTGTGCATGCAAAAAGAAACAAGGATGGCCGTTTGCCTCCCAGATGCCAGGGTTCGTGATGTCTCTGAGCATGTCCACAATAACCTGAAATGTGAGGGTGAGCAGCCAGAGGTCATGGTACATATTGGTACCAATGACACAGGTAGAAAAAGGCTGGAGATTCTGAAAGTAGAATACAGGGAGTTAGGAAGGAAGCTGAGGAGTATGATCTCAAAGGTAGTAATCTCGGGATTACTGCCTATGCCACGCAACAGTGACTACACGAGTAGAATGAGGTGGAGGATAAATGTGTGGTTGAAGGATTGGAGCAGGGGGCATGGATTCAGATTTTTGGATCACTGGGGCAGGTGTGATCTGTACAAAAAGGATGGGTTGCACTTGAATCTAAGGTGGACCGATATCTTGGTGGGGAGGTTTGCCAGTGCTATTGGGGAGGGTTTAAACTCAAATTGCTGGGGGGTGCAGGTCAAAGTGAAGAGGTAGAAAATGGGGGCAGTTGCACACAAGGAGAGACAGTTTGTGGGGAGTTTGTGAGGAAAGATAGGTAGATGATAGCTTCACTCAACCTGATAGTATGAGATGTAACACACACAGATTTTCAGCATCGGCAGATTTTCTCTTGTTTATTATTTAAGACGTGTCTATTTTAATGCAAGGGGTATCATAAGCAAGGCGGATAAATTTAGAGTGTGGATCAATATGTGGAACTATTAAGTTGTGGTCATTACAGAGACTTGGATGTCTTAGGGGCAGGAATGGCTTCTGAATGTGCTAGACTTTAGGTTTTTCACAAAGAACAGGGAGGGAGGCAAAAGAGGTGGAGGTGTGGCATTGCTAATCAGGAATAGTGTCTTAGCTGCAGAAAAGGAGGAAGTCATGGAGGGATTATATAGTATTAATTGGAAGGCTCTTGGCAGTGTGGAGGATCGGAGAGATTTTGGTGTCCACGTCCATAGGACACTAATAGCTGCTGCGGAAGTTGACAATTTTGTTAAGAAGGCATATGGTGTATTGGCATTCATCAACCATGGGATTGAGTTCAAGAGTTGAGAGGTAACATTACAGCTACAGTATATAAGGCCTTGGTCAGACCGCACTTGGAGTTCTATGTTCAGTTCTGGTCACCTCACTACAGGAAGGATGTGGATACTATAGAAAAAGCATAGAGGACATTTACAAGGCTGTTGCCTGGATTGGAGAGCGTAGCTTATGAGAATAGGTTGAGTGAAATTTGGCCTTTTCTCCTTGGAGTGATGGAGGATGAGAGGTGACCTGATAGAGGCATATAAGATGAGAGGCATTGATCACGTGGATAACCAGAGGCTTTTCCCCAGGGCTGAAATTGCTAACACAAGGGGCATAATTTTAAGATACTTGGAGATAAGTACCGAGGGGATGTCAGGGGTAAGTTTTTCATCCAGGGAGTGGTGGGTGTGTGGAATGCAATACTGGCGACAGTGGCCAAAGGGCCTGTATTGTGCTGTAGATTTCTATGTGCTGTGTTCTATGTTCTAAGGCTGGAGTCACCATCCAGGCCAGATGCTTCCTGTGTGTTCACTCTCTGGAAACTGATTTACTGTCTGCAACAGTGTCTGTGGGAGGCTGTAGGGACAGATGTTCTTTCATTGCTTTTCAAAGAGCAGAGAATTGACAACACCAAATCCAGGAGCATTGATGTAATCAGGGTGGGAGGGAGTGTCGTTGCCAATGATACTGCCTGACTCTCTTTTATAGTTTGTGATAGCATGCAAGCGCTGCCATTATATGTGTCTGGTCGTGAACTCAATTTTGGTCTGGTGTCATCTCTTGGCATACTTGATAGCTTTATGAAGATTGTAGCAGGATATTCTGTATGGATTGGAGTCACCCAGTTAAAACACCACAGACTTGGACTTCGGTACGGTGTAGGTTTCTTAGTTTGCGGAGAATGCAAATATTTTGTTTACGTAATAAATGCACATAGAGCAATAGGTGCATTTTGAGCAGAGTCGAGAGTGTATTTTTACTTCTTTTGCATTGGCTAGATCCCAAAAATAAAAAAATAAGCCTAGTTGTTTTATTGTACCTGTGGTGAACTAGATATACCTGTCTGACTGCTCCTGTGGCTCCTCCCACAGACCCTGCTGACTGCTCCTGTGGCTCCTCCCACAGACCCCTGTATAAAGGCGACTGTGGTCTGCTGCTCTCCCTCATTTTCCCAGGATGTAGTGTTGTTCTTCCAGTCAATAAAAGCCGATATCTCACTTCCTAAGTCTCAGCGTGAGTTATTGATGGTGCATCAATACCAGTGAACCAAAGACATGACCCAATGACCAGGAAAGCCAAATTTAAAATTAAATGTAGTGGGGTGTAATACCTAAAGCTTGCAAATGGACTGACAGTAATTTGAACTGATTTAAGTTACTAACACCACTCAAAAACTATTTTCTCACTTCCTGCAAATACTCTGGATGCCTGTTACTAGAACAGATGCTCTGCTTCTCAGATTTTCCAGTCAAAATATTTATAGAAGAGATGGGCACATAGATATGAACTTGCACATTTGCATTTCCACAGCACCCTTCATTCCTGATATAAATTATAGGTACTGAAGTCTGAAATGTTTCCCTGGGTGTTCTTTCCAGTGTTGTAAGATCTGTAAGATCAGTATGATAGCTGTTATATCTGTATGATCAATGAACACTTACCAGTAGCAGCATGAGGAAATTATATGCTTTTCCACTCAATACAACTCCATCAGTCAACAAGTCCATCAATTGCAACCCTACCTAATATTCATGTATCCTCAACTCACTCACACGCATGTCAGTACTCCAGCACTCAGCAGCATTTAAAGGGTGAATAGGCTGAGTAGATGTTTCAGGATAAGGACCCTTTATTAGTAACACAAGAGATTCTGCAGATCTGGAAATCCAGAATAACACATATCAAATTCTGGAGGAGCTCGGCAGGTCAGGCAGCATCTATAGGGTGGAATAACCTTTTGGGCCGAGACTCTTCATTAGAACTGGAAAGGAAGGGGGAAGAAGCCAGGGGAGGGAAGGGGAAGAAGTACAGATTGGCAGGTAATAGGTAAAGCCAGGTAAGGGAGAAGGGGGATGAAATGAGAAGCTGGGAGGTGATAGGTGGAAAAGGTAAAGAGGTGAAAAAGAAGGAGTCTAATAGGAGAGGAGAGTGGACCAGGAGAGAAAAGGAAGGAGGAGGGCACCAGATGGAGGAGATAGGCAAGTGAGGAGAAGAGAAGTGAACAGGGGAGCCAGAATGAGGAATGGAAAAACAAACGAGAGAAGAAGCGGGAGGGAGGTATTGATAGAAGTTAGAGAGATCATTACTCACGCCATCAGATTAAAGGTGAGCCAGACAAAAATGAATGAAGCAACATTTCAACTATTGGGGTTATCTACTGCACCCAGTGTTCCCAGTGCAGCTTCCTCTAGATTAGTGAGACTTGACGAAAATTGGGGACCACTTTGTTGAGCACAACAGATGGGATTTTAGAGTGGCCACCCATTTTGATTCTAATTCTCATACCTGTTCTGACATGTCGGCCCATAGCCTCTTTTACTGCCACAATGAGGATACTCTAGGATTGGAGGAGCACAACCTCATATCCATCTGGGTAGCCTCCAACCTGATGGCATGTTCATTGATTTCTCTAACTTTCAGTAATTTCTCCTTATCCTCCTTCCCTCTTTTTCTATTTTCCATTCTAGTTGCCGTCTCCTTACCTGCTTATCACCACTCTCTGGTGTCCCCTCTCCTTCCCTTTCTCCCATGGTCCTCTCTCCATTCTTGTCATATTCCTTTGTCTTTACCTTTTCCGCCTACCACTTCCCAGCTTCTCATTTGACACCCCCCTCCTCCACCCACCTAGCCCTACCTTCCTCCTCACTTGACTTCCTCTATCACCAGCCAGCTTGTACTTCTCTCTCTTTTCCCACCTGGCTTCTTTCCCCTTCCAGTCTTGAGGAAGTGCCTTGGCCCAATGTGTTGACTGTCTATTCCTCTGTATAGATGCTGTCTGACCTGCTGCTGAGTTCTTCTAGTATTTTATGTGTGTTACCCTTTATTAGTTTTTGTTTTTAATAACTGGATGTTCAACAACTTTGCTTAACCAGATTCATTAAGAACCTGCTTGCTGTTACAGAACTGAACGTGGAAATAATTTTCACATAAATAGGCATCAAGTTCTATATTGATATAGTCCAAAAATTAAACCAATGGAGAATTACATTATTGTTATCCAAAAGCAAATTAATATAAAAAATAGATGCTAGAAAAGCTCAGCAGTTCAAAAAACATCTCTGAAAAGCATCAAATCGACTTAAACTGTGACCTGTATCTATGCTGGGGTTCTGACCATGATGTCGGATTCTTATAAACTCAACCTCGAGTCATGTTTGAATGACAAAAGAAAGCAGGAGATGCATGAAAGCTCTTTAGGTTTATCTAAGATAATGCCTGTATGTAAAACTGAGGCTCTCCTGAATTTTTTTTTGGTTTTTTGCTGGTTAAATAGGATTTGTTTGTTCTTTAAATTTTCTTGAAAACCACTTGTACAGAGTAATGTTATAACCAACAGCAGCCAATTAAAATTCGGCACAGTATTAATTTAGCTCACAGTAATGACTTGTAAATGGAATGGTTAATAATTTGCGCTTTATATCTAAGAGATTTTAATGGGTTACCTGTAAATGTTATTGAATACTATCAGCACAATAGATAGGCACACAAATACAGAAAATGAATTCAAAATTTTCAGTTAACAACAGTAAGACTTGGATTTGACTTGAGTAGGGAAAATCCCTGTTCTCATTTGATGGTAACCATGAATATCTGAACAATCAGCTATCCTAGAAGTTCACCTGGAAGTATAGGCTATTAGAATCCTGGAACAGATGGAAGCTTACAAGGATAGTCAGATTACGATTTGAAGCTTCAATCCATTGCTAGCCTAGCGTCTTAATACCCAAGGTCTGACATGCCTCTGTAAATGAGACTAGTCAACTTCAGTCTAAGTACAGTATTTGTTTTGAAATAGGTTGTGTTAAAAGCTGAAACAGATCCTAAACAGATCAAGGGGCTAGCTAAGGAATAAAATGTATTACCAAATGGAAAATGCTCACAATCCAAATTTAACACCTACTGAAACCTTTAAAACTTCAGCTGTGAGGATAGTAAAGGCACTATTATTGAAGCAATTCCTGTGAGCAAACATTTAGTAAGCTAATTACAAGCCACAACCAAAGCCAGATATTTCTCTTCTTGAGTTTAGCCTCTGAGTAGAATACTTATTTTTCACTTTTTAATTAATTCATTATTCAAGCCTGACCACATTACAATCGTTATTTTTCAGCTGGTGGGATCAGTAGGATTATGTAATCCCTGAAATGGACAACTTTCATAGCAAAACTCGTGTTAATTTTAAATTGTAGATTTTTTCTTTGGTTTGTAATTTTACTTCGAGCAAGACTTGCTGTTCGGTTGGGCATATCAAATGCTACTGTCTAGTAACAATATGTAGTTAATAACAGTAAATGTATAATGAGTATCTGAAAGAGAAAGCATAATATCTTGCCAGAAATGATTTCATTATTCATTTTTTATTTCAGAATAAGCCTTGCCTAAAATTGTGGTTATAGTTTCATAGAACTAGACTTCTTTTGATGGATTAAATTGGTGATTATTAAAATAAATAGGGTAGTGGTATAAGGCACCGTGTTAAATTATATAAAATCATTACAGAGAGAATAGTTTGATCATTCATCTCAGAATGAACATTCTAGTCATCAGACTAGAGCGTAGTTTTAACTTTCTACTCTTTATGTAACCATTTGAGAATAAACTTATGGTTACATAAATAGAGTAGAAAGAGAAGGTACATTCTAGTCTGATGAATGCAATTGTTCTTTCATATTTTGAGTGATATTATTCTGCCTACGCCCTTGCTATTAATAATAAGAGAATGTTTTTGATTAGCATCTCTGGAAACCTCTAAAACATGTTGCAGATTTTTTGATAATTACTCAGTTGTGAGCACTGACGCTAACATGAGGATTATTTTATATGAAAAGTTATTGCACGCAAGTTTGTGAATTAGCTTTACTCACTTACCTATTTGTAAATGTTGCGTTATTTTATGAATTTTCTATTGAGACTGTTAATCTGGCAGCTGCAATGAGTGTGCCTGTGTGTGTTCCAGAGTCTGGTATCGTTGGTGTGATGCTGTCCAAACACAAGATAATCGAGACTGGTTTCTGTAGCTGACCAGTTCTGTTAGTTTGCTTTGTCAATACAAAAGGTAATTACGATTGATTTACAATATGTACAGTAGCAAGATGGTATAATATGCTCTATTCTCAACTTTGATATTGAAATTAGTTTTCTTGTGCTTGCTGAGCATGAAAACAGACAGCAATCTTTACAGCAAGGGAACACAAGGTAATGACCAATGCTGGAATTTACAGCAAAAAAAATGGTACCTATAGACACAAAGAGGTGGTCAATATTTTAGTTTGAAGCCCTGTATTAGGTCTTGGTGTACAGAGGGAAGATACCCAATATATAGAAGTGAGAGAGAAGAGTGTGACAGAGGCTGGTAGGAGGTAGGTGGAACAAATTGAGGGGAAAATAATGGTCAAAGGTGTATCCACAGACATCTGGATTGACCCCAGCTATATCTGCCCCTTTGTTGGGTTTATGGAACCATCATTGATCCAAAGTTACTCTAGCACCCCTTCCTAACTCTTTGTCTGCTACATCAATGACTTTTGTTGCTGCATCTTGCATTCTTGCAGAACTCATCAATCTTAGCAGCTTTACTGCTAACTTCCACCCTGCTGTCAAATTCACCTGGAGTTTTTCTGACACCTTGTGCCTTTTCTGGATCTCTAGGCCCCCATCTCATGGTACAAACCTGCCACCAATATCTATTATTAAATCCACCAATGCCCAGAGTTTGACTTTGCTCTGGCAGAGGAGAAGGATGAAAACAGACACATTACAATGGGAATGGGAAGGAGAGTTGGAATGACGTGCACCCAGAAGGTCAAGATGACTGTTGTGAATGGAGTCTGCGTGCTCCACAAAATTGTCGCCCTCTCTACACTCAGAGGAAGCCATATCATGGACACTTCCTGCATGAGACCATGATGGAGAAGGTAGTGTTATCACTCATTTCAAATATGATGTTCTCGTAAGGGGTCTGGGATGTTAGGGTGGATTCCCTTAATGAAGAATGTATGTATGTGACTTTGCTTAGCATGGGCTGATACATGGGCAGCTACCATACGGTCCTTGATAGATCCAGATCAGGGTCGAGTGGCATGGAATGAAAGACAACTGGGGACATTTCACTGGTTTCCTCCATTTTCACTGCTATTGTGAAGGGTCATAATCTTCTGCCAGCTCCACCATTGAGGTATTGGATGGATAGTGCTCTGTGGCTTCTCTAAACCTCAAGCCACTCTATATACTCACTTTCTCCATATTTCCCACTTCTCTTCTCAAGATGGGGCTTTCTGCTCTATCACAAATATTCTCCTTCAGAAAGTGTGCCTTCCCCTCTGAAGTAGTTCATGGAGCCCTTCCATACAATTCCTCCATTTCACTGCACATTTGCTCTTACCACCCTCTCCCCAGATAGAATGGAGATAGAGTTCTCCTGCTTCTTACCTTTTTCCCATCCAGCATGTTGCCCTTTACCATTTCCAGCAGCTCAAAGAAGGTCCCATCGTCAGTTACGCCCTTCACCTCTCAACCTGTTTTGTCTCTGTAGGGACCCCTCTCTCTGTGACTCTCTGATCCACCCACCCTCCCTGTCTGGCACATTGCACCCCCAGTAGGTGGTGCAATACATCTCTCTCCACCTTCTCTCTCACCAAAATTCAGTACCCTAAACAACCCTTCAAGGTGAGGCACAGGCACATCCTCCATTCTGGTCTACTACATTTGGTGCCTGTGACGTGGTCTCTATATCAGTGAGACCAAGTGTAGACCGTGTGACACTTTGCAGGCACCTATACTCTGTCTCTAATGGCCATCTTAAGTCTTGAGCTGCTTGTCATTTCAGTTCACCTTCCCATTCCCACATTGATCTGTTTGTCCTCCTCATTCTCCACTGTCACAGTGAGGGCAAATGCAAACTGGAAGAGTAACACCTCATATTCCTCTTACTTATACCATGACTCACCACCCTGACTCCATCTGCCCATCATTCTCCCTCAATCACTCCAGCCCATTAATCTTGTTCCAGCCATAACTTACCAGCCTTTGTCTCAGCACTCCCTCCATCTCTGTGTTTTAGATATCTTCCCTATACATTCTCAGTCCTGATGTAGGGTCTTCACCTGAAACTTTGGCCACCCCTTTGACTCCACAGATGCCGCATGACTTGCTGAGTTCTTCCAGTAGTCTGTTTTGTTTTTATTTCAATCTTCAGGTCAAGTCAGATTGGCATCACTGAACTGTTGCTATTCATTCATCCATTAAATAAGCCATCTGGACTGAGCTGTTCATTATGGTCACACTCTGCACATAAGCTATTTCATGAAAAATTCTGAGTTAGATGCAGGAAGTGCCCACTGGTTGTGGCCGTATTGAATTAAAAAACTGTTCAGATTTCATGAAGAAATGCACTGCTCCTGGAGTGACTAATCAAACTTTATTTTGAAGCTTAGGCATGAGGCTGAAGCAGCAAAGAATATTTTGCACTGTCTGCTATTTATGTCAGTACTAAGGTTGAAAATTTACAAAGTCAATTGCAATATGTCTGGGAAATTGAAAACCAAGGTTCTGACAGATCGTCACTATTTTCATGTATTTATTTCTTCCACCTACAACTTGATGTAGCACTGGAGGTGGCCAATGCACAGCTGTGCATCTTAAGTAAAGCTGTCCAATTGTCTGTAATATCTCCTATTGCATGTAATATGTCATAATACAATGTTCTTTCCCCCAAAACTGTCGATTTAATTCATTTTTGAAAGTTACCACCTCTCTTTCAGGTCAAATCTTCACAAGCTTCATCAGCTTCTGCAGACTCTCTGCATAGATTAAGTTACATTGTTTCAGACCATTTGATTAGCTTTTTCTATGTCCTCTCATGAACCTTATTTACTGTGTTTTATGTATGCACATTATATCTTCTTCTTGGGCCCTTAGCTCCCAGTGAAGCACAGGCCATTGGTGACCTCCCATCTCTATCATCCCCAAGTCAACTTACGTGGTTGGAGTTCATCAATGTATCTGCAATTTATTGTGCCCACTGTACAGAGGATTGGCTTGTACAGAGCCCTGTTGACCAGCCTTATGCGTTCCTACTTCTCATGACAGGGACGTAGGATTAGACTTTGAGAGGCATGTACAGTATATGCATTTATTTACATTGGATCGTCTTCTATTCACACTCTGCCTAATCCCCCCCCCCCCCAAGGTAATTTTTACGTGATTTTTCTTTTCACTTCTTTATTTCAAGGGAAGTGGACTTTGCAGGCTGAACCAACATATAATTACTCATCCCTAGTCGGCCTTGAGAAGGTGGTGGTGAGTTGTTTTCTGGAACCTCTGAAGTCCTTAAGACATGAGTATACCACAATGCTGTGAGGGAGAGAATTTCAGAGTTCTGGCCCAGCAGTGGTTCAAGAACAGCAATAAATTTCCAAGTCAGCACAACTTCCAGCTGGTAGTTTCCTTGTTTCTTCTGTCCTTGTTCTCTAGTTGGTAGAGGCTGTGGGTTTAGAAGGAGCTGTCTACAGAGTCTTGGTGAGTTGCTGCAGTGCCTCTTGTATATGGTTGATGCACCATCAATAACTCTTGGAGATGTGAGGTGAGATATAGGCTTTTATTGGCTGGAAGAAAGAACAAGCAGCAATTGACCACCACACTGCATCCTGGAGACTGAGGTCGGGGCGGAGTTCCCTATCGCCTTTATACCAGGGTCAGTGGGAGGAGCCACAGGAGCAGTCAGCAGGGGGGCGTGTCCGGACAGGTATATGTAGTTCACCACAATGGTACAAACTGCTACTATTCTGTGTTGGTGCATTGCAGCTCCATTTGTCAGATCGTGGTTTGATTCCCGCCGCTGTTAGGAGTTTGTACATTCTTCCTGTGACTACATTGGTTTCCGCCAGTTTCCCCCATATTTCAAAGGCAGATGGTTAGGGTTAGTGAGCTATGGGCATGTTACGTTGGCATAGAAAGCAAAGAGACATGGCACATACCTTACTGATTTGATTTGATGTAAACGATACCTTTCACTGTGTGTTTTAATGTTTCTGCGGAAAATGAAGCCCATCTCTCTTCAAACTTTGAGCCTGCCATCATAACCATAAAGGCGGCTGATGCCCAATGACACTATGAATGTTGAAGACAATTTTATGGGGATGTTTATGAATTTATAGTACCAACCTCTGAGATTTCAATCTGTTACAAATTCTGAAAACAAACAGATCAGCACATTATTATTTAGTGTCGTGACTGGGGGAATTAATTAGAATAATGATGGACAGGGAGCACTTACCAACCCATCAGAGTAAAGTGCTTAGTTTAGTATACAAAGGAGAATTATGAGGAGAGGGACCAACTAATTGGTGTTCACCAAGTAGATGGCTCCACTGCTGTCTGCCAGAGCTCCTAATCACTGGTCTATTGCTTTCTATCAACAATGACGATATCTTGATACTGGAATACTGTGATTGAGGTTAATCAGCATATCACACTGATCCCTCATCAGCGATTTCTGAGCTGCACTGACTGTGGTCTCCCGATGAGGAAGTCAGGAATCCAGTTGCAGAGGGAAGCACAGAGGCCCAAGTTTTGGAGCTTATTGATTAGAAATGAAGGTCACATTGTGTTGAACACTGAGCTACAATCAAGAAACAGCAGCCTGGATAGATACTGTTACTGTCCAGGTGATCCTTGCTATTAACATCCTGGTGTACCATTGACCAGTAGCTGAACTGGAGTATTCCTATGCACAATGTGGCTACAAAGACAGATAAGAGGCAAGGATCACTGTGGCAAGCAACTTCCAGCTTAACTGCTCAAAACCATCTACCATCTCCAGTGCTCAGGTTAGGAGTGAAATGGAATTATCTCTACTTGCCTTGATGAGTGCAGCTTCAAAGACTCTCAAGAAATTCACCACTATACAGGAGACTTGATAGGCGCCACATCCATAACCATTCAATCACACCATCAAAGTTTAAAGGGAGATAGGCTTCATTAGCTGCATGTGCATCAAAGCACATGGTGAAAAGTATTGTTTACGTCAAATCAAATCAGCAAGAGATATTAACATCTAGTCTTATATAACATACCATTTTTAGAATCTGTAACTGATTGAAATATCAAAGGTTCCAGCTTGCCGAGCAGTTCCTAGGACTGGCATACTAAATCTACAGCAGAATGTTCCCAAAGTGTTAAGAAGACTGTTGTAGGCTAAACTTACTTTAAAATCTGAAAAATGAAATAGATTCCCTGTGACCTAAAGTGCACTAGGAGTACTTAAAAACTGACATTGCATGAGAACCCATTTTAATTACTTACAGAATTACGCTCTTTGTCATTGGAATTATTTGACTGTTCCCTATTGCAATGATACTTCCAATGAAACGATATTATTTTCTTCAAATTCCTTTGCTCTGTCATCTCTACCTGTTTGAAAATGCTTTGTGCTATATCCTGGGATTGTGTACAAAGGAATAAGAGTAAATTTCTCAGTGTTTTTATTCTGCTGGATGCTGTGCCTTTTGAGACAGTAGATACTCTGAAACTTAAGTTACTCAGGCATTTAAGCCTCAAAGAGAGAAATAAGCTATTTCTAATGCCTACTTTTTATTTCACTAAGTGCAAGCGTAATAAGATAGAAGCTTTGGTTGGAAAATAATTGGTGTATGGGAAAGTGAAACTACAGACTAAGTAGAAATTCTGGACTGGAATGGAAAGAACACAACAAGTGTACGTCGAATAAGAAATTTATTTCTAAATTTAGAATTGGAAACATGGGTTGGAGTATGATGGATGTTGTGTTCTTTTATATTAATGCATACCGTAGGTTTCTGATAAAGAACCATATTCTGGAAGAATAGAACTTTTATTTACAACAGCAACAACCACATGTGTCTTACAGTGCCATGCTTCCAGATCTTTCTATCATTTCTGCGCATGCTCAGAACTCTCTCCAATCACATTCTTACACATGATATCACCACATCTTCCTTTCCTTAAAAAGAAAAACAATTAGCAACTTTGACCAGAACAAATGCATAATTTGACATGTCTCTATCAGTCTCTCTGGGGGTTTCTGAACACAAGTAAACCTTCTAAGTGGTTCACACAGTTCTTGTGTTTCGTTGTTATTTCCATGTTTGTCTGGTCTGCATCAGTTAACTGAAACTCAAAAGTTGGCACTTTCTTGAGGTCTTTGAGATTTCTTCTTAACTCTGCTCCTTCTTCTGTTTGGACCAAGTATGATCGGGGTTGTACTTCTTCAAGTACTGTAGCTTTCTGTGTCCATGTGTTCATTTTGTCTTGTATCCTCACTTCATCTCCTTGGTGCAGTTCAAGTAACGGACGAGAACATCTATCAAAGTATGTTTTCTGCTTTGCTTTGTGATCATCTTTCCATCTTTTCACTTGTTCACCTTCCTCTGTTCTCAGAAGGCTCTCATCTACTGACAGATTGGATCTCAAACGGCATCCCATCAAGAGCTGAGCAGGTGAAAATCCACATTCAAGTGGAGTACTGCGATAGGCTAACAAAGCTTTATAAAAATCACCTCCACTATCTTCTACTTTGTGCATCAGTTTCTTACCGACTACTGTGCTCAACTAATCCATGGACTGAGGGAAAAATGGACTAGATGTTGTATGAACAAAGCCCCATTCACGAGCAAAATGTCTCATGCATTCACTACTGAATTGTGGACCATTGTCTATGAAAACTCCATGTCTGGAAAAAACTGATTTCATGCATGTAATTACATTCTCTGCAGTTGTTCTGCTCAGACCGCACACCGGGATACAATGAGTAGTAATCTGTTATTAATAGATAATCTTTGTTGTCAATTACAAAAAGATCATCACTTACCTTCTGATAAGGTCTCTGTGGACTAGGATGTGGATGCAGTGGCTCCTTAGGGTTGCTAGGTTGGTATTTAAGGCATATTTGACAAGAAGACACCAATTCTGCAATTTCTTGATTCATCCTCAGCCAAAACATCACTTCCCACGCCCTTCTCTTACACTTTTCAATACCTAGGTGGCCTTCATGAATTTTCCCAAGCATTTCTTTTGTACAATATCCCATCCACAACAGGAGGTTCTGATCTGTGGTTCAATAATCTTGTACTCCTAAGGTACAATCATGCTTATTATCTGGCCATCCATCTGTCACCACTTGTATTACCTGACTGAGAATTTTGTTCTTCTCTGTCTCAAGACGCAGCAGTTCCCACTTTTTGGGAGCAACAGGTATAGTCTCTAGATCATATTAACAAATGCCTGAACATCAACAGCGTCCCTGTGACTGTCTTTTGTTGTTGGATCCACAGCTCTGGAATGTGTGTCAGCCGTGTGCATGAATTTTCCAGGTGTGTCTGACACATTCAATACATATCTTTGCAATTTGATCATCATTCACTGAATTCACAAAGGACAGTTGCTTAAAGGTTTGCGAAGCAATGCAATCCGAGGTTTATGATCAGTTTCAACACCAATGGATTGCCCTGACAAAAACTGATGAAATCTCTCGCAAGCAAGCATAACGCTGAGCAATTCTTTTTCAATTTGGGCACACCTTGTGTCTGGATCAGGTAATGAATGAGATGCATATGCCACTGGCAGCCACTCCCTATCATGTCTCTGGAGTAATACTGACCCTAAGCCTGCTTGAGATGCATCACATGAGAATTTAAGATTAAAAAAATTACAGAACTGGAGACAAATTTGTAAAGAATGCTTAACCACAGGATATAAATTTAATCACATGAGATTTTGATGGGTCTCTCAGCATCATAGAATTTCAACACAGGTTCTTTAGTGAGCAGTTTCTTGAGATTTTGCCATGCCTTCTCCTGTTCATGATTCCAGCTCCATTTGTTTTTCTTTTCTGTTAGCTGCCTCAATGGAGCACGCTGTTCTAAAAGGTTGGGTATGAATTTTCCCATGTAGTTGACCATTCCCATGAACCTTTGAACATCCTTTTTACATTGCGGTCTTGGCATGTTCTCAATAGCAGAAACCTTCAATGGATCAGGATGCACACTCTCATTGCTGATGATATCACCCACAAAGCTAAGTTCAGTCACTCCTAGCTGATGTTTGTCTTTATTCAACTTCAGGTTTGCCTTGCGTGTTGCCTCAAAGACTTGTCTGAGTCTGGCTCTTGTTTAGATGATTCCCAAACAATAATATCGTCCATGGAAGTATCTACGCCCTCAATGTGCTCATATAGCATGTGAATAGTTTTATGGTACACTCCAGGGGCTGATGCAATTCCAAACGGATGCTGAAGAAAACAGTATCTGGCAGAAGGAGTGTTAAAGGTGCACAACTTTGAACTCAGTTCATCTAGTTTAAGTTGCCAGAATCCAGAGGATGCATCTAATTTACTAAAGTACTTTGCATTAGCAAACTATGATATAATGTTTTCATGAGTAGGTAATTTTAATTGCTCTCTTTTAATGGCTCAATTCAAGTCTCTTGGATTTAAGCAAATCCTGAGTTTTCCATTTTTCTTATCAACAATGACAAGCGAATTGACCCATTCAGTTGGTTCATCAATTTTTTTTATGACTCCCAGCCTTTCCATTCTGTCAAGCTCTGTTTTCAGTTGATGACATAATGCAAAAGGTACTTTTCTACATGGATGTACTATGGGTGGCACTGTGTTGTCAATTTTAATCATGTGCTCTCCTGGAAGACAACCCTTTGAACAAGTCCTCATACTCTTTCATCAAGTTACTGCATTCTGACTCTGTGTCACTGTCCAGGACTAAGACTCTTTTCACCAAATTCAGTCTCTCACAGGCAGATAAACCCAGTATTGACTGTACATTCCTTGGCACCACCAAAGATGAAAGTGTGTGCACAGTATTTTTGTGTGATACTTCTACCACACATGTTCCTTTAACTGGAATGTCTGTACCTGAATACCCAGTCACTTTTATATTTGTCTGATGTAACTTTGGTCTTGGCTTTAATGCATTAAACTCAGATTTTGCAAGAACATTTACTTGTGCTCCGGTATCAAGTTTAAACAGAATATTGTTTTGGTTTACTTGTAATGGAATAGTCAAGTCATTCTTACGTTGTCTGTTTTCACAAAGCACATCTATATAAAATTCCTCAAGTTCATTTTCAAGCACTGCATTTACTTGTTTTATTTTCTTTCTACTTCTGCAACGGCATGAAAACTAATTACTCTTACTTACCACAGTTGCTGCACATTTTCCTATATGCTGAACACTGTTTTGGCTGATGCTGTCGCCCACAGCAATCACATAGCTTTTCTCTCTCAGGTGACGTCTTGCTCTCTGTCGGTTTTGTTCTTGTTTTGTTATTTTTTCTAATATGTTCACGCTTTCTCACAGCGTCTCCAAGATGTAATGGCATTTTAATACCAATCCCCTTATCTCTCCAGACGTTGCAGCTCTCAATGAAAAGCTCTTTAGCCTGTGACGTCATTGTTTCCAAAGCTTTGCAGAGCATCAAAGCTTTTTCCAAAGCTATGTCTTGTTCTCTTAACAGTCTTTCTCTCAGACCATTATCCAGAATGCCATAAACAATTCTCTCTTTAATGGGAGAGTCTGTCAGTTCTCCAAACTCGCATGTTTTACCCCGGTGTCTCAACTCAATAACATATTGATCAATAGTTTCACCAGCTCTCTGCTTGCATGTAAAAAATTTATACCGCTCATACATCACATTATGCTTTGGTATACAAAATGCTTCAAATTTGTCCATTATCAATTTTAGATTTAAATTATCTCCATTTTCAAAAGAAAAATGGCTATATACTTCAATTGCATTATCATCTATTACGTGGAGTAGAAGCGCAGCTTTCGTTTTCTCTGGTTTTCTATCCACTCCAATCGCCGATAAATAAATTAAAAAACATTGCTTAAATTTTCTCTAGTTCTCAGCTACGTTCCCAGACAATTGAAGTGTCGGTGGAGGTTGTAGCCCTTCCATTTGTAAAGCTGTTAGCAGACACCAAAACAGTTCAAACTCTTTTCGATTATCTTTGATTCTCCCGTGTTAGGTAACATATTATTCTTCCAGACCGACTTCTAACACCATGTTGCGTTCGTTTATATTAATATGTACAGTGGGTTTCTGATAAAGAACCATATTCTGGAAGAATAGAACTTTTATTTACAACAGCAACAACCACACGTGACTTACAGCGCCATTCTTCCAGATCTTTCTATCATTTCTGCACATGCTCAGAACTCTCTCCAATCACGTTCTTACACGTGATATCACCACAATGGAGACACAAGAGATTGCAGGTGCTGGAAGCAGCTATAACAATCTGCTGGAGAAACTCAGTATCTGTGGGAGAAAAGGAATTGTTGGCATTTCAGGTTGAAACCCTGCATCAGGTCTCAACTTGCTTTTTTTAATTGGAAAATCCAGTGCTTCATTTCAGATGTCGATAATTATAATGTACAAATAGAATCAGGAATCCTTTGCAGTTGAATTTGAAACTTGGAATCTCAACACTACGATCACTTTCATCACTTTACACTTAAGTAGACTTCATGTGTTTTTTGTTCTAAATGAGGTTGAGTGGGATAATAAATCAGTCATGATGGAATAGCGGAGCAGACTCAAGGGCTGAGTGGCCCAATTCTGCTTCTATGTCTTATAGTCTTACATTCTAATTTATGTTTCTTTTTTTTGAGAATGCTGCTTATACAGTGTGGTATCTTAAGCACATATATACAGTATATATAGCTATGATGCCTAAGACTTTTGCATAGCACTGTATTTGTCAAAGTGGATCCAAGAGTGAGTTTTTAAATCTCACAGGAGCAAAGGATGTTAGGAATGGCGAGGCTGGAGTGCCAGAGGAGGGGTGTGGGTCAAGAGAAGGAGTGCCGGGTTTGAGGGTGGGGTGGCACAGGTGCAGACAGACCCAGCCCTGAGACACCAGGCAAGGTCATTTGATCCCAAACAACAGAATAACTCTCTGGTGCTCCTTCCTCTCGCCCTTCTCCTATTCCCATCCATGATTCCCTTCTCCCTGCCCCCTTCCCACTCTTAGACCTCAGTAGAGACACATTACAAAATCAGCTTTATCATCATTCATATAGGTTTGCTTTGCAGCAGCAACACAGTGCAATACATAAAACTAATACAGTACTGTGCAAATGTCTCAGACACCCTAGCTATATATGTGCCTAAGACATTCATACAGTACTATATTAATTTTAAATGTTTAAATGATTCAGCACAGACTAGATGGGCTGAAGGGCCTGGTTCTGTGATGTACTTTTCTATGACTCCATGATGATATATGTTAGTGCTGCTGCTGTACTTGTGCATATGACAATAAACTCGACTTTGACATTGTCTTTGAGCTTACATTGCTAGTCACTTGTAGCCATTCACTTTATAATAGCTAATCAGAATCCTCGAAATGACGGAAGTGAGCAAACCTTAGATAACAAATTTTTTTGCTGCAGCTGTATCCAGCTTTTCACCAGATTAAATAATTGACACAGGAAATGAAATTACCTTGTACAAGAAAGGATGCTTGGTTTACATGTGACTGCAGACATGTGTTGGTGGTTGACACTTAGGACCTGACAGTTACTACCTGAATTGTTAAGACTTGCCTGAGTTTCATGGTGCTTGACTAGTGTGATTGATGTGGCCTCACCAGTTCCCCACATAAATAGAGAATAACTTCCATACTTTTTATTCTGACGTCTTCCCCCTTCCCTCCCAATCCTGAAGAAGGATCTCAGCCTGAAATATTGACTCTGTATTCATCTCTATTTCTGCTACCTGGCCTGCTGAGTTCCTCCAGCATTTTGTGTGTGTTCCTCCATATTTGCAGATTACTTCATTACAAATAATACCATATGACCAGAAGATATAGGAGCAGAATTAGGCCACTTGGCACATCGAGTCTGCTCTGCCATTTCATCATGGCTGATCCAATTTTCCTTTCAGCCCCAATCCCTTTCCTTCTCCCCTTATCCCTTCATACCCTGACCAATCAAGAATCTATAAACCTCTGCATTAATTATACATAAAGACTTGGCCTCCACAACTGCTTGTGGCAAAGAATTCTACAGATTCACCACTCTCTGGCTAAAGAAATGCCTTCTCATCTCTGTTCTGAAAGGATGCACCTCTATTCTGAGACGGTGTCCTCTGGTCTTAGACTCTCCTACCATAGGAAACATCCTCTCCACATCCACTCTATCAAGGCCTTTTACCATTCTATAGTTTTCAATAAGGTCACCCTTCATATGACAAGCCATTCAAACCTCCAATCATTTTTGTGAAGGTCCTTTGAACCCTCTCCAGTTTCAGTACTTTCAGTACTTCCTTTCTAAGATAAGGGGCACAAAACTGCTCATGATATTCCAAGTGAGGCCTCACCATTGCTCTATATACATCTTTGCTTTTATATTCTAGTCATCTTGAAGTGAATGCTAACATCGCATTTGCCTTCCTCAGCACAGACTCAACCAAATATTAACCTTTAGGGAATCCTGCACAAGGACTCCCAAGTCCCTTTGCACCTCTTTTTTTTGTATTTTCTCTCCATTTAGAAAATAGTCAACCTTCTCATTTCTTCTACCAAAGTGCATGACCATACACTTCCCGACACTGTATTCCATCTGCCATTTCTTTGCTTATTCTCCTAATCAATCTACGTCCTTCTGAAGCCTCTCCACTTCCTCAAAACTACCTGCCCCTCCACCTATCTTCATATCATCTGCAAACTTTTCAACAAAGCCATCAACTCCATCATCCAAATCATTGACATATAATTTAAAAATAATTCGTCCCAACACAGACCCCAGTGGAACGCACTAGTCACCAGCAGCCAGTCAGGAAAGGCCCCCTTTATTCCCACTCTTTGCCTCCTGTGAATTAGGTACTGCTTTATCCATGCTAGAATCTTTCCTGTAATACCATGGGCTTGTAGCTTGTTAGGCAGCCTCATGTATGGCACCTTGTCAAAGGCCTTCTGAAAATCCAGTACACAACATCAACCAATACACCTTTGTCTATCCTGCTTGTTATTTCTTTAAGAATTCCTATAGATTTGTTAGGCAAGATTTTTCCTTGAGAAAACCATGCTGACTATACCATATTTTATTATGTCCCTTCAAGTACCCTGAGACCTTATCCTAAACAGTGGACTCCAATATCTTCCCAACTACAGATGTCAGACTAACTGCCTGTCTCCCTTCTTGAAGAGTGGAGCGACATTTGCAATTTTCCAGTCTGAGGGAACCATTTCAGAATCCAGTGATTCTTGAAAGATTATTACTAATACCTCCACAATCTCTTCAGCCCCCTCTTTCAGAACTTTCAGAGTATCCACCGTCTGGTCCAGGTGACTTATCTACCTTCAGATCTTCCAGTTTCCCAAGAACCTTCTTTTGAGTAATGGTAACTTCACACACATGCTCCCTGATACGTGGAACTTCCACCATACTGCTAGTGTCTTCCACAGTGAAGACCGATGCAAAATACTTATTCAGTTCCTCTGCCATTTCCTTGTCCCTCAATACTGCCTGTCCATCATTGTTTTCCAGTGGTCCTATCCATACTTGCCTCTCTTTTACACTTTATGTATCTGAAGAAACATTTGGTATCCACTTTAATATTATTGGCTAGCTTACTTTTGTATTCCATCTTTACCTTCTTGGCACGTGGCCTAGTGATCTAGTGATCTGAAGGTTGCTAGTTCGAGCCTCATCTGAGGAAACATGTTGTGTCCTTAAGCAAGGCTCTGCAATGACATTGGTGCCAAGCTGTATCAGCCCTAGTGCCCTTCCCTTGGACAACATCAGTGGCGTGGAGAGGGGAGACGCAGCACAGGCAACTGCCGGTCTTCCATACAACCTTGCCCAGGCCTGCGCCCTGGAAACTTTCCAAGGCACAAATCCATGGTCTCACAAGACTAACGGATGCCTATATTATATATTTACCTTCTTAATAACTTTTTTAGTAGCCTTCAATTGGTTTTTAAAAGCTTCCCAATCCTCCAACTTAACACTAGTTTTTGCTCTATTATGTGCCCTCTCTTTTGCTTTTATTCTGAATTTAATTTCTGTTATTAGCCATGGTTGTGTCATCTTTCCTTTAGGGTACTTATTCCTCTTTGAGATGTATATATCCTGTGCCTTTCAAATTGCTTTTAGAAATTCCAGCCATTGCTGCTCTGCTGTCATCCCTGCCAGTGTTCTTTTCCAGTCAATTCTAGCCAACTCCTCTCTCATGCCTCTGTAATCCCTTTTTCTCCACTGTAATACTCAGACATCTAACTTTACCTTCTCCTTCTCAGATTTTAGGGTGAATTCTGTCATATTATGATCACTGTCCCCTTAGGGGTATTTTTTACCTTAACTCTTTAATCAATTCTGGCTCGTTATACAATAGCCATTCCAGAATAGCTGATCTTCTAGTGGGCTCAGCCACAACGTGATCTAAAAAGTGATCTCATAGGCACTCTAGAAATTCCCCATCCTGGAATCCGGCAATATCCTGATTTTCCCAAATCTATCTGCATATTGAAATTCCCCATGACTATTGTAATATGTCCCTTTTGGCATACATTTTCTATCTCCCATTGTAATTTGTAGACCACATCATTACTACTGTTTGGGAGTCTGCATACAGCTCCCATTGGGTCTTTTAACCCTTGCAGTTCCTTAGCTCTATCCACAAAGTTTCTACACCTTCTGACCCTACGTCACCTCTTTCTAATGATTTGATTCCAGTTTTTACCAAGAGAACAACGCCGTCCCCTCTGCCTTCCTGCCTGTCCTTTCGATATAATGTGTATCCTTGGATATTAAGCTCCTATCTATAATCTTCTTTCAGTCATGACTCAGTGGTGCCTACACATCATACATGCCAATCTGTAACTGTGCTACAAGTTATTCTACCTTATTCCATATACTGCGTGCATTCGACTTTAGCACCTCCAGTCCTCCAATAACTCTTTTTGATTTTGACCACCTTTTACGTTGCAACTCATCCTGTTGACTGCAATTTTGCCCTATCAACAGCCTCTCTTCATTACACACTGCTTCTGTTTATAAACCAGCTGCCTCAACTTCAGCACTATCATCTACCTTTCCTATGATACTTCTTGCATTGAAATGTACACAGCTCAGGACCATAATTACACCATGCTCAATCTTTTGATTCCTAACTTTGTCTGAGGTCTTATCCACATCTGCCTCCACAACCTTTCCACTAACTCCACTAACACCAATTGGTCACTGGCCGAGGCTCTTTTACGTAAATTGCCGCAAAAATTCACCTTTAAAATCTCAATCACTGTTCTGATTGAGAAGTAGCACAATCTCCCTGCCATGGATTGTCCCACTCAGAGAAAACCAGCACAAACCTCTGCTTTTAAATCTTGAATGCAGACCTGATTGAAAGGTAGCACTTTTTGCACTCTGCCTCTTGCTGATTGGTTGCTCTTCAACTCAGAGAAACTGCCATGAAACTTGGTCTTTAAAGTCTTGATCACCGTCCCGATTAAAGGTAGCTTTCTATTGCACGCCCTGCCGTGGATTATCCAACAATAAATGGTAACATTCCGTTCACTTTCCTAGTTACCAGGAGGGCCAGATACCTCTACATTGCAGAGCTCTGCAGTATTTTGTCAATTCCTACCAAAATAAACAACTTCACATTTCCTTCACATTTTACTCTATAATCTTTGCCACCCCATTTCCTTGTGACACTTTTAAATCTGTTTCATAACTTACTTTCCCAGTAACATTGTGACATCAAAATAATTAATATGAATCATAAAGAAATGAAGCTCCACACCCCATTCATTAAAGCTTGTGAACCAAAAAAAGACCAACTTATCTTTCCTCTCTATCTCCTGATGGTCATATTACCTCGTTCATTCTAAAATATCATCTGATATGGAGTGTTCCATTTTTTGCAATAACCTTTGATACACCTTTTCATATGCTTTCTGGAAGTACAAATATGGCAGTTCCCTTTAAGTATATTTGCTGGGCTTGCTACACTCCCAAAGGACTCCAATCAGTTAATCAATTATGATTTTCCTTCCATGAAACAATGTTGAGATTTCCCAATTACTTGGTTTTGATCTTGATAACTTCTAAGTGCCCTGGAGTAATAATAACTGCTCATTAAAAGTTCAATTTTGTTTACTGTGTCACTTATATTGTGTCTTTAGTGATTTCTGTATCTATATTTCCATACATCCTTCCTTATTGCATAAGACATACAACTAGGGGAAAATGCCATTTTCACTTGGCTGTAGTGCAACAGGGACATAGGGCAAGCTTTCATGATAAAACCGGCAATAGGCCAGGGAAATTTTAATTGTCCCCCTCTATTGCCAAACTGACAGCTTGTCAGCAACTTTCCAACAGAGAAAAGGCCACAACTGACTCCAGGTTAAAGAGGCCAAGTCAAGATGCTTGGCTACAGCTTTCCAGCACCCCCAAAGCTCTCAAAGTTGGCCAAGGCCCAAGTGACAAAATCAGTGTTGCTGTCATCAACCTGAAAACATGGCTTATTTTAGAGAGAGTAATACCATCAAGTTATGTATTTCATCTAAAGTTGTGTTGTTACCTTAATTGTTTTGTGGAATTCTAATTTATTCCATTCATGAGGCATAAGGCGAGAGTGGATATTGAACTGCTGGAAGCTTATGCTAAGGAGGTAGTAACAGGGGAGAAAGAAATGGCAGATGAACTTAAGTATTCTGCATCAGTCTTCACTGCAGAAGATACCAGCAGAATGCCAGAAATTCAAGAATTAAAAGGAGGCAGAAGTTGATGTAGTTGCCATTACTAAGGAGAAGATGCTTGAGAAGTTGAAAGGTATTAAGGTAGATATATTACCTGGACCAGATGGACTATACACCACGATTATGAAAGAAGAAACAGAAGAAATTGTGGAAGCACAAGTAATGATCTTTCAAGAATCACTAAATTCTGGAATGGTTCTGAAGGACTAGAAAATTATGAATATCACTCCACTCTTTTAGAAAGGAGAGAGGCAGAAGAAAGGAAATTATAGGCTAGTCAGCCTGACTTCAATGATTGGGAAGAGTTTGGAGACCATTATCAAGGATGAGGCTTCAGGCATTTGGAAGCACATGATAAAATGGGCCAAAGTCAGCATGGTTTCCCAAAGGGAAAGTGTTATCTAACAAATACGTTGGAAGTCTGAGGAAATAACAGGGAGGATGGACAAAGGAGAATCAGTGGATGGTGTTTACTTGGATTTTCAGAAGGCCTTTGACAGGTCTGTAAAGAAAGTAGAGTATTACATGACAGATACTAGCATGGATAGAAGATTAGTGGACTGGCAGGAGATAAAGAGTGGAAATAAAGGGGACCTCTTCTGGTTGGGCTGTTGTATTGTTCTGAAGAGATCAGTGTTGGGACAGCTTCTTTTCATGTTATATGTCAATGATTTGAATAACGGAATTAATGGCTTTGCGGCCGAATTTGCAGATGATACAAAGAAAAATGGAAGGGCAGGCAGTGTTGAGGAAGCAGCGAATCTGTAAAAGGACAGATTAGGAGAATGGGCAAAGAGGTAGCAGATGGAATCATGTGTTGGGAAATGTATGGTTATGCACTTTGGTAGAAGGAATAAAGATATAAACTATTTTCTAAATGGGGAGCAAATTCAGATATCAGAAGTGAAAAGGGACTTGGGAATCCCCATGCAGGATTGCCTAAATGTTAACTTGCAGGTTGCATCATTGATAAGGGAGGCAAGGGCAAATTCATCTCTAGAGAACTAGAATATAAAAGCAAGGATGTAATGCTGAGGTTTTACTAGACATTGGTCAGACTGCAGTTGGGGTATTGTGTGCCGTTTTGGGCCCCTTATCTGAAAAAGGACGTGCTGGCATTAGAGAATGTCCAGAGGAGTTTCACAAGAATGATCCTGGCAATGAAAGGGTTAACATGTGAAGAGCATTTGATGACTCTGGGGCTATATTGCTGGAGTTTAGAAGAATGAGGGGTCTCTTATTGAAACCTATCAAATATTGAAAGGTCTAGATACTGTGGACATGGAGACGATGTTTCCTATAATGGTGGGGTCTAGGACTTGTGGATACAGCCTCTGAATAGAAGGACATCGTTTTAGAATAGAAATTTCTTGGCCAAGGCTAGTGATCATTGCTGTATTGGAGGGAAATGAGAGATTTTGTGTTCTGTGTTTGACCAAGATATGGCTTACTCCCAGCACACTAGATACGGTGATCAGAATCAAAGGCTTCATGGTCCATAGGATAGTCCAAACTGCAGATTCAGAAAAGGCAAAAGTTAGAGGAATATGTTTCATGATAAACTCTCAGTGGTGCTCCAATATGACTTTATTGAACTTTTATGACTTTATATGCTTTTATTGAACTTATGGTCTCCCAACCTTGAACACCTAATGATCAAATGCCATCTGTTCTATTTATCAAGGGAGTTCTCCATAATCCTGACTGTAGTTTACATACCACCAGTGGCTGACTATAATCAAGCTCTTGAGATTTAGCATGATGCCATTTCCAAACAAGAAACAGTTGGTTTCAATCCATTTCAAATCATAGTCAGGGAGATAACCAGGCTTGCTTGAAGAAATCCCTGCCCAATTATCATCAGCAAATAACCTATAACACCAGAGGTTCCAACGCACTAGACCATTGTTAAACTTAGATAAGCAATGCCTACCGTTTCACGCCCAGACCGCATTTTGTTAAATCTGAACACTTGGCTGTCCTTTTCCTACCTGCAAAGCTCCGGAGATTCAGACAACAAGGGGGTAGTCATAGGAGACAGCTATGGGATTTCTTCGAGTCAGTGTACTGGGTCGTGTACAAGGACTCATCTGTGGATCTGAATGAATACATCATGGTTGTCACGGACTTCATATTAGAGAGAAGTGTGTCCCCACAAAATCATACAGATGATCCAGCAAGAAGCCCTGCATTGACCATGGGATCTGCAAATTTGCTGAGGACCCAATTAGAGGCATTCAAATCTGGTAACCAAAAAAATTTTTTAAAAGAGTTCCAGGTACAATTTTTGGAAAGCCATGTCATGGGAAAGTGGCAATTCCAGACTAAACCTGAATCATGAAGGATGCTCAACAGTTGTAGCAGGGCTTGAATGCTATCACCTCTTACAAAGTAAAATGATGCAACATAGATGACAGCAGGGGTTCACTTCCAGATGAGCTCAGTGCCTTCTATGCTCGCTTTGACCATCGAAACATGGAGGAACCATCATGAACTCCCACAGCTCCTGATGATCCTGTGATTTCAGTCTCTGAGGCTGATGCATGAACAGCCTTCAGGAGAGTGAACCCACGAGAAGCATCCGGTCCAGATGAAATATCAGACCAAGTACTAAAACACTGTGCTGATCAACTGGCTGGAATGTTCACTGAGACCTTGCTTTTGCAGTCTGAGGTACCTACCTGCTTCAAGCAGTCTTCACTTATACCTGTGCCAAAGAAGAATGTGGTAATGAGGTACCTACCTGCTTCAAGCAGTCTTCACTTATACCTGTGCCAAAGAAGAATGTGGTAATGAGGTACCTACCTGCTTCAAGCAGTCTTCACTTATACCTGTGCCAAAGAAGAACGTGGTAACCTGCCTCAATGGCGATCATCCAATAGCATTTACATTCACAGTGATGAAGTGTTTAGAGAGGTTGGTAATGAAACATGTAAACTCCCGCCTGAGATGTGACTTGGATCTGCTCCAGTTTGTCTACCGGCACAAGAAGCCAGTAACAGTTGCTCATCACTCAACCATGGAACAACTAAGCAAAAGAGATGCGGACATCAGAATGCTCTTTATCGACTACAGTTCGGCATTCAATACCATCATCCCCTCAAAACTAATCAATAGACCAAGTTCTCGGCCTCAATACCTCCTTGTGCAATCGGATCCGGGATTTCCTCACCTGCAGACACCAGGCAGTTCGGATTGGCAACAATGTCTCCTTTCCCCAATCTCCATCAGAATAGGTTCACCACAAGGCTGTGTGCTTAGCCCCCTGCTCTACTCACTTTACACTTATGACTGTGTGACACAGCTCCAATGCCATATACAAGTTCATGAGCAACACCACTGTCATAGGCCGAATCAAAAGTGGTGATGAATCAGACTGAAGGAGGGAGATTGAAATCTGGCTGAGTGGTGCCACAACAATCTCTTACTCAATATCAGCAAGACCAAGGTGAGCTGGTTATCCTTGGTAATCCTTGGTGAGCTGATTATTGAGATCAGGAGCAGGACACCAGAGTTTCATAACCCAGTGAAGAGGGTCAGCAACTGTAAATTCCTCATTGCCGTCATTTTGGAGGACCTATCCTGGGCCCAGCATGTAAATGCAATTACAAAGAAAGTACAGCAGCACCTCTACTTCCTTAGAAGCTTATGAAGATTTGGCATTAAACTTCAAATCCTACAAAAAGTAGTGGATATGGCCCAGTCCTTCATGGGAAAAGCCCTCTCCACCGTTGAGAACATCTACCTGAAACGTTGTTGCATGAAAGCAGCATCCGTCGTCAGGAACCCCTACCACCCAGGCCATGCTCTCTTCTCGCAGCTGGCATCAGGAAGAAGATACAGGAGCATCAGGTTCAGATATACTTATAACCTCTCAACCATCGGGCTCTTGAACCAAGTAAGATAACTTCACTCAGTTTCACTCGCCCCCATTATCGAAAAGTTCCCACAAAATACTGAGTCACCTTCAAATTCGTATTCTTTTGCAGATTGGATGAATGGCCATCTTGGTGTAACTTTTTACCTAATTTGCTATGATTATTATTCTATTATGGATCTATTGAATATGTACACAAGAAATTGAATCTCTGGGTTGTATATGATGACATTTATGTACTTTGATAATAAATTTACTTTGAACATTGAACTTTGTATCTGTGGAATTCTTTGTCACAGATGGCTGTGAAAACCAAGTAATTGGGTATATTTAAATCAGAGTATGATAGGTTCCTGACTAGTAAGGGTGTCATAGGTAACAAGAGGAGGCAGGAAAATGGGGTTGTGAGGGGTAATAAATCAGCCTGAATGGAATGGCAGAGCAAGTGTGATGGGCTGAATGGCCTAATTCTGCTCCTACATCCACTCATCTATCATAGAACCATAGAACATTCCAGCAGAGAAACAGGCCTTTTGGCCCTTCTTGGCTGAGCCGAACCATTTTTCTGCCTAGTCCCACTGACCTGCACCTGGACCACATCCCTCCAAACCCCTCTCATCCATGTACCTGTCCAAGTTTTTCTTAAATGATAGAAGTGAGCCCACATTTACCACTTCATCTGGCAGCTCATTCCACACTCCCACCACTCTCTGCGTGAAGAAGCCCCCCCCAATGTTCCCTTTAAACTTTTCCCTCTTCACCCTTAACCTATGTTCTCTGTTTTTTTTCTCCCCTAGCCTCAGTGGAAAAAGCCAGGCTTGCATGGGTATTCACTCTAAATCCATCATAATTTTATATACCTCTATCAAGTCTCCTCTCATTCTTCTACACTCCAGGGAATAAAGTCCTAACCTATTCAACCTTTCTCGGTAACTCAGTTTCTCAAGTCCCGACAACATCCTTGTAAACCTTCTCTGCACTCTTTCAACCTTATTAATATCCTTCCTGTAATTCGGTGACCAAAACTGCACACAATACTCCAAATTCGGACTTATCAATGCCTTATACAACCTCACCATAACATTCCAACTCTTATACACAATACTTTGATTTATAAAGGCCAATGTACCAAAAGCACTTTTTACTACCCTATCTACCTGTGACACCACTTTTAAGGAATTTTGTATCTGTATTCCTAGATCCCTCTTCTACTGCACTCCTCAGTGCCCTACCATTTATCTTGTATGTTCTACCGTGGTTTTTCCTTCCAAAGTGCAATACCTCACACTTGTCTGTATTAAACTCCATCTGCCATTTTTCAGCCCATTTTTTCAGCTCGCCCAGACCCCTCTGCAAGCTTTGAAAACCTTCCTCACTGTCCACTTCCTCACTGATCCAATCTTTGTATCATCAGCAAATTTGCTGATCCAGTTTACCATGTTATCATCCAGACCATTGATATAGATGACAAATAACAATGGACCCAGCACTGATCCCTGTGGCACACCACTAGTCACAGACCTCCACTCAGAGAAGCAATCCTCCACTACCACTCTCTGACTTCTCCCATTGAGCCAATGTCTAATCCAATTTACTACCTCACCACGTATACCTAGCGACTGAATCTTCCTAACTAACCTCCCATGCGGGACCTTGTCAAAGGCCTTACTGAAGTCCATGTAGACAACATCCACTGCCCTCCCTTCATCCACTTTACTTGTAACCTCCTCAAAAAACTCTAATAGATTTGTTAAACATGACCTACCACGCACAAAGCCGTGTTGACTCTCCTAATAAGTCCCTGTCTATCTAAATACTTGTAGATCCTATCTCTTAGTACTCCTTCCAATAATTTACCTACTACCGACATCATACCGACTATCTCCTTTGAAGGCCTCCCACTTACCAATGGCATCCTTGCCAGAGACCAACCTGTCCCAATCCACACTTTTTAGATCCTTTCTCATTTCTTCAAATTTGGCCTTTTTCCAGATTAGAACCTCAACCCAAGGACCTTTATCCATGATTAAGTTGAAACTAATGGTGTTATGATCACTGGAACCAAAGTGTTCCCCTACACACACTTCCGACACCTGTCCTAACTCGTTTCCTAATAGGAGATCTAATATTGCATCCTCTCTAGTTGGTACCTCTAATAATTGATTTAGAAAACTTTCCTGGACACATTTTACAAACTCTAACCTGTCTAGACCTTTAACAATATGGGAGTCCCAATCAATACGAGGAAAATTAAAATCCCCTACTATCACAATATTATGTTTCCTGCAGTTGTCTGCTATCTCTCTGCAGATTTGCTCCTCCAATTCTCACTGACTATTGGGTGGTCTATAATACAACCCCATTAATGTGGTCATACCTTTCCTGTTTCTCAGCTCCACCCATATGGCCTCGGTAGACAAGCCCTCTAATCTGTCCTGCCTGAGCACTGCTGTAACATTTTCCCTGACTGTAGCGACGTTCTACACACAGCGCTGAAATAATGACACACAGTCGGTAAGCCGTTTAGAGACTAGTTTATTCAAACTTCGCGGCGCTGGCATTTAATCCCTAGCGCCCGCCCTCTCCGGGCGGAAATGGCATTACCAAAGTCTCCCCCCGTGCCCTGGCTATTTGTGAGCCAGTTCGCCTGCGCAGAAAGTGGGTCACCACATGACTAGCAATGCTACCACCCTCCCCCTCCCCCCACCCTTCATCCCTCTGCCTCTATCACATCTGAAACATCAGAATCCTGGAACATTAAGCTGCCAGTCCTGCCCCTCCTGTAGGCAAGTTTCACTAATGGCTACAACAATATAATTCCACGTGTCAGTCCATACCCTCAGCTCGTCAGCCTTCCGCACAGTACTCCTCACATTGAAGTAGACACACTTCAGAAGATTATTACCACCACACACAACCCTTCTATTTATGACTTTGCATGAAACTTTAACCTCATTTATTTTCACCCCCGCTCCACTATCTACTCTGGTACTCTGGTTACCATCCCCCTGCAAATCTAGTTTAAACAACCCCCCCCCCCCCCAATAGCACTAACAAACACCCCTGTAGTTCAGGTGTAACCCGTCTCTCTTGTACAGGTCCCACCTGCCCCAGAAGAGGTCCCAATGATTCTGAAATCTGAAACCCTGCCCCCTACACCAGTACCTCAGCCACGTGTTCATCCTCCAGAACATCCTATTCTTACCCTCACTGACACTTGGCACAGGTAGCAATCCTGAGATTACCACCCTCGAGGTCCTGCTTTTTAACTTTCTACCAAGCTCTCTATACTCACTCTTCAGGACTTTCTCACTCTTCCTTCCTACGTCATTGGTACCGATGTGTACCATGATATCTGGCTGATCACCCTCCCACTTCAGAATGCTGTGCATGTGATCAGAGACATCCCTGACCCTGGCACCCGGGAGGCAACAAACCATCTGGGAGTCTCTGTCGCGACCACAGAACCTCCTGTCTGTACCTCCAACTATCGAGTCCCCTATCACTACTGCGCTCCTCTTCTTCCCCCCTCCCTTTTGCACTATCATTGCAAACGTGTGCACCTTTTCGAAATACCAAAATTACGTAGTTTGGATGTTTCTGGTATTTTAAACCTGTTCTTCCCAGGTGGCATTCTTGCTGTAAGGAAGTGTGAGTTGTCAGTGCATTTTAAATCTCTCTCCTTTGTTTTCCTAATCTCAATGAAAATAAAACGATGAGGGATTGTAAAATTAGTGATTTCCTAACCAGTATCTTGTTTTATATCTCCATGCGTTGTTAAGGTCTTCTTGTTTTCATTTAAATTCTATGAATCACATGCTACATAGAAACACAAAGAGGTTTCATTTGGTTTCGAAAGCAGGTTTTGCTTTGCAGCATAGCAAATAGGAACTGGGTTGATTGATGTGGAAATATAGTCTATTATTTACAATCCATCATTCTCGAGACCTAGTTTAAAATGTCGCTCTCTATTAACGCTTTTAATGGCAGAAAACTTTTTTCTCGAAAATTTAAATGCATTCTGGATTTCAGACAATGTGGTGGCGATCACATGAATAGTGACATCATAGCGCAATGAGTAGGTATGTTGTAAAACTTGGCACAAACTTTTAGATCTGTCTACCTTTGTAAGAGGTCAGATTAAGACAGTGTATACAACATACAGAACAGTAGGTCTAAGAAATGATACCAATAATGTAAAATTTTAAGATGATATTTGATAAAGTAATTCATTTCCTTATATGTTAATTTGGTCCTACTTTTCATCCAAGCTAGCTTCTGTCTTGGACAAAAAGTATAAGGAAGACTAACAAAAAAAGGGAATGTTTATTTTTGTCTGAAGCCACAATAAAGCACAGTAGCATAAGAAGTACTTAAAAAAGAAAAGTGAATGAAGACAACTATGTTATGAAGATAAGTCATCATTTTTGTAATCTGAATTTTAATTAAGTTCATCTTGTTAATTCTATCAGTGGGGCTTCACTTCGATCTTGAATCACTGCCTTCTGTTCATAGAAGCAGAATTAGGCCATCCAGCCATTTCATCCTGGCTGATCCATTTTCCTCTCAACACCATTCACCTGCCTTCTCCCTGTAACCTTTCATGCCCCAACTAATCAAGAACCTATTAACTTCTGCCTTAAATACACCCAATGACCTGCCCTCCAAAGCTGCCTGTAGTAATGAATTTGACACATTCATCACCCTCTGGCCAAAGAATTTCCTCCTCATCTCCATTCTTAATGGATGATTCTATTTTCTGATCTTAGACTCCCCGCCATAGGAAACACCCTCTCCAACTCCACTCCATCTTGGGCTTTCATGATTCAATAGGTTTCCATGAGATCACACCTTATTCTTCTAAATTCCAATGAGTAAAGGCCCAGAGCAATCAGTTGCTCCTCATACGATAAGTCTGTCATTCCAAAAATCATTCTCGTGAACTCCCTCTGAAACCATTCTAGTATCAGGATATCATTTCTTAAATAAGGGGTCCAAAACTGCTCATAATACGCCAGATGAGACCTCACCAGTGTCTTATAAAGCCTTAGCATTATATCCTTGCTTTTATATTCTAGTGCTGTTGAAATGAATGCTAACATTGCATTTGCCTTCCTCTCCACCATCTCAAGCAGCAAATTAACACTTAGGGAATCCTGCATTTGTTGTTCAGTCGTTAAGTTGAGTCCGACTCATTGTGACCTCGTGGACTCCTGCACACCAAGCCTTCTTGTTGGAAACTGCCTCCTTAAGATCGTCCAAGGTCATACGCCTTGTCTGAGTAATATTATCTATCGATCGTAGCCTCTGTCATCCTCTCCTTCTTTTACCTTCTGTTTTACTTGACATGAGAGTGTTCTGCAAGGAATCCTGTCTTCTCATGATGTGGCCAAAATATTTGAGCTTTTGTCTTATAATCAAGCCTCCTAGTGAGCAGTCTGGCGGTATTTCTTCAAGTATTGACTTGTTGGATCTTCTTGCTGTCCAACGAATTCTTAACACTTTCCTCCAGCATCCAAGTTCAAAGGCATTGATTCTTTTGTATTCAGACTTACTAATAGTCCAGCTCTCACAGCCACATATCAGGAAATTGCACCATCTCGGATCGCAAGACCCTGCAGCGGATAGTGAGGTCAGCTGGGAAGATCATCGGGGTCTCTCTTCCCGCCATCGTGGACATTTACACTACACGCTGCATCCGCAAAGCAAACAGCATTATGAAGGACCCCATGCACCCCTCATACAATTTCTTCTCCCTCCTGCTGTCTGGGAAAAGGCTCCGAAAGCATTCGGGCTCTCACAAACAGACTATGTAACAGTTTCTTCCCCCAAGCTATCAGACTCCTCAGTACCCGAAACCTGGACTGACACCTTGCCCTACTATCCTGTTTATTATTTATTGTAAATGCCCGCACTGTTTTTGTGCACTTTATGCAGTCCTGTGCAGGTCTGTAGTCTAGTGTAGCTTTCTCTGTGTTGTTTTTTTATTACGTAGTTCAGTCTAGTTTTTTGTACTGTGTTATGTAACACCATGGTCCTGAAAAATGTCTCATTTTTACTATGTACTGTACCAGCAGTTATGGTCGAAATGACAATAAAAGTTGACTTGACTTGAAATACCATAGATTTGACTATATGGATCTTCATAGACAATATTAGGTATCTGCTCTTCAGTATTTTATCCAAATTTGCCATTGCTGCCCTCCCCAGAAGTAAATGCCTTTTATTTTCTTGGCTGCAGTTACCATCTATAGAAATCTTTGAACAAGATCCTAGTACTCCCAAGTACTTCTTCACCTTGGATTTTTGCATTTACTCCCAACTTACAAAATAGTCTATGCTTTTATTCCTTCTACCAAAGTGGATGACCATACACTCCCAACACTTTATTCCATTAGCCACTTCTTGCTCATTTTCCTAATCTATCCAAGTCCTTCTGCAGCCTCCCTGCATCCACAGTGCTATCTCCCCTTCCACTTATCTTTGTATGGGCCACAAAGTCATCAAGGTCATCCAAATCATTGACACATCACATAAATAGAAGAGCAAACATGAGGAAGTCTGCAGATGCTGGAAATTCAAACAACAACACACACAAAATGCTGGTGGAACACAGCAGGCCAGGCAACATCTATAGGGAGAAGCGCTGTCGACATTTCGGGCCGAGACCCTTCGTCAGAACTAACCGAAAGGAAAGATAGTAAGAGATTTGAAAGTAGTGGGGGGAGGGGGAAATGCAAAATGATAGGAGAAGACCGGAAGGGGTGGGATGAAGCTAAGAGTTGGAAAGGTGATTGGCGAAAGTGATACAGAGCTGGAGAAGGGAAAGGATCATGGGACGGGAGGCCTCAGGAGAAAGAAAGTGGGGGGAAGGGGGAGCACCAGAGGGAGATGGAGAACAGGCAAATGACTAAATATGTCAGGGATGGGGTAAGAAGGGGCATAAACGGAAGTTAGAGAAGTCAATGTTCATGCCATCAGGTTGGAGGCTACCCAGCTGGTATATAAGGTGTTGTTCCTCCAACCTGAGTTTGGATTCATTTTGACAATAGAGGAGGCCATGGATAGACATATCAGAATGGAAATTGGACGTGGAATTAAAATGTGTGGCCACTGGGAGATCCTGCTTTTTCTGGCGGACCGAGCGTAGGTGTTCCGCGAAACGGTCTCCCAGTCTGCGTCGGAAATAGAAATAGAAATAGAAATAGAAGCAGTCCCAATGCCTGCAGAATAACACTGGTCACTGTCAGCCAATCAGAAAAGGCTCCCTTTATTCCCATTCTTTGTCTCCTGCCAATCAGCCGATGCTCTATCCATGCTAGTACCTTTTCTGTAATACCATGGGCTCTATCTTGCTAAACAGCCTCATGTATGGCACCCTGTCAATGGCCTTCTGAAAATCCAAGTCCAGAACATCTACTGATTTTCTTTTGTCTATCCTGCTTGTTATTTCCTCAAATAATTCCAACAGATTTGTCAAGCTAGATTTTCCCTTAAGGAAACCATGTTGCCTTTGGCTTGTTTTGTCATGTGCCTCCAAATGCCCCAAAACCACATCCTTAACACGCAACTCCAACATCTTCCCAACCACTGAGGTCAGGTAAACCGGCTTTTTTAGATCCTTTCTTCTGCATCCCTTCTCGAAGAGTGGAGTGACATTTGCAATATTCCAGTCCTCTTGAACCATTCCAGAATCTACTGATTTTTTAAAGATGATAGCTATGTTTCATACTCCAGAGAAGGTAAATTCATAAAGTTTAGAATATGGGCTCTCATGCGGTGACGTCAATATATACACGACTGTAAAATTAAAGCTATCCACAATTGGTTAAACGTTTGTTATTTCATTCAAAGTTGCTTATGAGCTAGTCACAAATGATAAGGTAGGTATTGTAATAGTAATAGTAAAATGTTAAGCCGCTTTGAGTGAATGTTTGAGATGGTTAGTCGTGGTGATATTTTTTTACAAATGCATTTTAAGTTTACTACTACTTGTTGCAAGAGGGAATCTCACTAGGTTACAAAATGTTCCTTGATTTTTCTGATCACTGTAAAGGCAATTTCTGTTACGGCAGTAAAAACAATCCCAAAACAATAGACCAAATCTCAAAGGGGGAAACTTCCTGAGCTATCTAGAATTTCACTGCAAATGTAATGCACATAGAATTAGTTGTGTTACCCTTCTCCTTAGACATCTGTTTGGATCAGATTCTCTGTGATAACTAACCATCTCAAAAGAGAGGAGGATAAAGAAGCTGATAGACTTGGTGAGGGGTTCTGTTTTTTATTCCCAGCATTTGCACTTTATTTTTGCTTCAACCATCTCAAGAACATTTCTGTGTTCTTTCTACTCTAGCAGCTTGCAAAACTTCATCTCTCAGCCATGCTGTCAGCTGCTTTGGGCCTAAGCTCTAAAATTTGCCTTCCTAAACCTAGTAGTTTCTGTCCAATTCAAGGAGCGTTTTACAACCCATCATTTAAGTTCTGAATGCTCTTCAGTTTCATATTTTGATTAATGGTACTGCTGTGAAATACGTTAGTGTTGCTTTGATTAAAGGTTCTAAGTGATTTGTGTTTAATTTAGATAGGTAATGTCATAAAACCTTCTGAATTTTAATAAAATTGGCATATGATATACCTTTTGTACTGTTATTTTAATATTGCTACCACTGGAGAGAACAGCATGGTTCATTGTTACTATCAGATAGGAAGTACAGAAGCCTGAAGGCACACACTCAGTGAATCAGGAACAGCTTCTTCCCATCTGCCATCCGATTCCTAAATGGACATTAAACCCATGAACACTACTTCACTTTTACTATTTCCATTTTGCTCTATTTATAATCTAACTATTTAAGATTCATATATATACTTATTGTAATTCATCTGTTTATTTTTCTAATTCATCGTGTATTGTACTGCTAGATTAACAAATTTAACAACATATACCAGTGATATTAAACCTGATTCTGATTCTGAAAATTGTTGAGGTAATAGAAAAGTCATACCACGGGATTAAAAACATAGAGAACTACTTACGTTTAATACTTAATACTTAGATACATTATCATGTCTAGTTTTTTTGGAAAAGAGATAAAGGTGTAATTATAAAGTTCTTAAATGACGAGAGGATGAAATAGGGCACTTATAAACAGACAGCTTCCATCAACTGAGTTGCAGACTGATGAGCCAAGGAGATGTGATTAAATGTGAGAGTTGAAACAAAGCAGAGGAAGCTACTTTTACCTAGAGCATTCAGATCATATTAACACAGAGTTTAGGGTAAGACAGAATGAAGGTTCTTGGATTCTAGGATCAGGAAAGTTTGGAAGATTGGTGAAGCATTTGAACTGATTCAGTTACTGTTTCACGGTAATTAAATAACATTATTTGACACTTTCCAGTCAACTACAGTCGGCCCTCCTTATCCGCGGGGGATTGGTTCCGGGACCCCCTGCGGATACCAAAATTCGCGGATGCTCAAGTCCCTTATTTAACATGTATCAGTGCGGTGGTCTTTAGGACCCAGCGAAACCCCGGACTTTATTTAACATGGCTCCGTGTGGTGGACATTAGGACCTGGCGGCGCAGCTCTGAATCCGCAGTGTTTCTGTTCACGAAAATAATCACGATTGCGATTGAAAATAAGGTGGAAGTAATAATGCGATCGGAAAGAGGTGAAACGCCATTGGTCGTTGAAAAAGCATTAGGCTACAGTCGGTCAACGATTGGAACAATTTTAATGGAGAATGTGAAAGGCCCTGCCCTGATGAAATCTACAATTATTACTAAGCAACACAGTGGTTAAATTATTGAAATACGTATGTTTCGTAAGTGTTTTATATGCATAGAAAGGTAAAATATGTACTATATACTAAGAAAAACGTTAGACTAACTGACACTAAATAATACCGGATGTACCTGTTCTGACATCAAATCCGACTTAAAGACGGACTCAGGAATGGAATTCATTCAGGACTGCCTGTACATTTAAGTCATTTCTAGATTACTTATAATACCTAATACAATGTAAATGCTATGGTTGTTATACTGTATTGCTTAGGGAATAGTGACAAGAAAAAATAGTCTGTACATGCTTAAGCAACGAGTACTAGAGAGAGAACTTCCGGGTTTTCCCGATCCGCCGTTGGTTGAATCCGCGCATACGGAATCCGCGGATAAGGAGGGCCGACTGTACATATTGTTGAGAAACTACACATACCAAGCATTCCAAAGATCAAAAGATGACTCAAAGTTAGTTCAGCCATTTATATTTTTACTCAGCGATAAAACTTTGATTTTCTATCTTCAAAATATATCAGGGATTATTGCAGATCTAATGTAAAAGTGTGACATATTTTCCAGTTTGCAACTGCTCTGGTTAGGTAGCACTTGAAGACTTAAGTGTGTGTCACAACAATCATGTATATATTTAGTATTTCACATTAGTTATTACAATTAACCTCTGTAAAGCTAATTATAAGAAGACTATTATTATATCAATTTGGTTTGAAATGCTGCTGCTTACAGGTACTTTTATTGTTTGCATGAATTGATAGATAGATAGATAGATAGATAGATAGATAGATAGATACTTTATTCATCCCCATGGGGAAATTCAACTTTTTTTCCAATGTCCCATACACTTGTTGTAGCAAAACTAATTACATACAATACTTAACTCAGTAAAAAAATATGATATGCATCTAAATCACTATCTCAAAAAGCATTAATAATAGCTTTTAAAAAGTTCTTAAGTCCTGGCGGTTGAATTGTAAAGCCTAGTGGCATTGGGGAGTATTGACCTCTTCATCCTGTCTGAGGAGCATTGCATCGATAGTAACCTGTCGCTGAAACTGCTTCTCTGTCTCTGAATGGTGCTATGTAGAGGATGTTCAGAGTTTTCCATAATTGACCGTAGCCTACTCAGCGCCCTTCGCTCAGCTACCGATGTTAAACTCTCCAGTACTTTGCCCACGACAGAGCCCGCCTTCCTTACCAGCTTATTAAGACGTGAGGCGTCCCTCTTCTTAATGCTTCCTCCCCAACACGCCACCACAAAGAAGAGGGCGCTCTCCACAACTGACCTATAGAACATCTTCAGCATCTCACTACAGACATTGAATGACGCCAACCTTCTAAGGAAGTACAGTCGACTCTGTGCCTTCCTGCACAAGGCATCTGTGTTGGCAGTCCAGTCTAGCTTCTCGTCTAACTGTACTCCCAGATACTTGTAGGTCTTAACCTGCTCCACACATTCTCCATTAATGATCACTGGCTCCATATGAGGCTTAGATCTCCTAAAGTCCACCACCATCTCCTTGGTCTTGGTGATATTGAGACGCAGGTAGTTTGAGTTGCACCATATCACAAAGTCCTGTATCAGTTTCCTATACTCCTCCTCCTGTCCATTCCTGACACACCCCACTATGGCCGTGTCATCAGCGAACTTCTGCACATGGCAGGACTCCGAGTTATATTGGAATAGTGTTTTTCCCTCTTTCTCTGCATATTGGGTGTTGGTCTTTTTTTTAATTGGGTTGGTTTGTGGCTGCCTGTAAGCAGATGAATCTCAAGTTAGTATAATTTATACATACTTTGATAATAAATGTACTTTGATCTTTTTTGATTATATACATAAGGTTAAATAATTTGCTAATTAACAGTTTGTGCCATTTTTCCTTTGTAGTTTAATTCCCTCAAAGCATTTTATTGGCATTATATGTAAGCACTAATTTCGTACCAGATGTTTTAAGTACTTATGGTGTCATATGTTTATTGAACAGGGAATGTAATTTTTTATACCTTATTTTCTTACAGTTATTTCAGATTAAAGAGTGTGCTCTATAGTGAAAACCCGATCGGCTAAGTGGAAAGGAAACTGTGGACAAGCAAGCTCAACCTGCAAACTGAATCAAAATGCTGTGCATAAAACTCTATCGTCTCAAGTGTTGTCATCTCAGGTGCAAGCAATCTGCATGGATCATCACAGGAATTGCCATGCTGGTGACGTTTCTCCTTCTTATAAGCCATGACAAAGCTCCTATAAACCAATTCGAAAACTTGGAACTCTTTGAAGAGAACCCCAGATATTATGTAAACTGTACAAGCATTATCAGTGGAAATGAAGAGGCAATACAATTAGCTAAGCTTCAAGCCATGTCAATGGAATTTAAAAATCAACCTAGGCCTGGTGAGAAAGATTATGTAAACTTGACCAAGCACTGTGATAACTTCATTAAATTACAAAAATATATCACATTTCCACTTAGTAAAGAGGAAGAAGAATTTCCAATAGCATATTCAATAGTAGTCCATCAGAGAATTGACATGTTTGAAAGACTTTTACGGTCTATATATACACCTCAGAATTTTTACTGTATTCATGTGGACCAAAAGTCACCTGAGATCTTCAAAGCTGCAGTGAAGGGCATTGCTTCATGCTTTGATAATGTATTTATTGCCAGCCAGATTGAGTCTGTAATCTATGCATCCTGGAGTAGGGTTCAGGCAGACTTAAACTGTATGAAGGATCTCCTACGAAAGAATTCAAGATGGAAATACTTGATTAATCTTTGTGGCAAGGACTTCCCCATAAAAACCAATCTAGAAATAGTGGAAACACTCAAAGCCTTAAAAGGGAAAAACAGCCTAGAAACAGAAAAGACCAGGACCCATAAGGAAAGCAGATGGAAAATACGATATATTGTACAAAATGGAGAGCTAAAAAATACAAAAAATAAAAAGGAAGCTCCTCCAATTGACACACCAATGTTTTCAGGAAGTGCCTACTTTGTTGTTACAAGAGATTTTGTGGAATACTTATGGAAAAGCTCTAAAGTACAGAAGTTTATTGAGTGGGAAAAGGACACTTATAGTCCTGATGAACACATGTGGGCAACACTCCAAAGAATGCATGATGTCCCTGGGTCTGTCCCTGTCAATGACAAATTTGACGTGTCTGACATGAATTCTATAGCAAGACTGGTAAAATGGAGCTACCTTGAAGGTGATATTTCCAAAGGGGCACCTTATCCACCCTGCACTGGTAAACACATCCGTTCAGTATGTGTATATGGAGCAGGTGATCTGAATTGGATGCTACAGCAGCATCACCTGTTTGCCAATAAATTTGATACAGCAGTTGATAGTATTGCAATTCAATGCTTAGAGGAGCATCTAAGGCAGAAAGCCATTTCCAATCTTTTAACTTATACATAAATATTATCTCTTAAAACACTTAAGAAAGTGACAGGATGCTCTTATTCTTTGCACATTTAATTTAGTGAAGATAATCAAAGGGCCGTATTAATTTTGCATCAAAGAGCCTGTGATTTGATTCGGAAGAACTGGGCAAGTTGCCAGGTTGCACCTTCTGAGGTGGATCTTGAGCCTTCATGCTTCCTGATCATGCTCACAGCCCTTTGACCGCCCAAACAACCAAAGAACTCAAATACTGCTCCATATTAATGATGGTTGGTGATATTTAAAAATCGTCGATATTGATACTTATTAGTAATTTCTGATAGTGATGGTGTTAAAGAAGAAGCTGATGCTTACTCCCTAATTTCTTCTCAAGGAGCTAAATTGATGGATAGGCTTAGCTTCTTTTTGGTAACAGTACTGGCAAATTGAAGTAATCAAGCTGCTGTTCTTTTAGTAGAAGTGAGGGGCAAAGGGGAAGTGCTTTTTTTTGTGAAAAATGGAATGAGAAGTTCTCCTCTTGCTTCCCTACCCAGATGATGTGCTATATGGGCTTCTAACTGTTCCTCTAAGTTTTCTACTGTACACCTTCTTTGAACTGCTAGATTTCCTGAGGTCCAGGAAGAATTTTGTTACGGGTTAACCATGTGATATGATAAATTGAAGATACAAGCCTCATACTTAATCAATCAATCAACACATCTCCTGGGATTAAATAGTCAACTATTCCACCACAATTAAACCTGAAAGAGAGCAGATTGAGTTATAATTGAATTTAAAAAATTAAAAATTAAAAAAAATTCACACTTCAGTTTACCTATTTTGGGTTTGGAATTATCTCTGGGATTCCCTAAAACTTACTGAACCTAAACATAATCAAAATTTTAAAAAAAAAATAAAAAAATAAAAGGATTTTAAAAACATCTCTCTCATTCCCTTCCCAAATTGACCTAAATTGTTTTAGTTAAAGGGGAAAACATCAGATAGTGTTACTCGTATATTCATTAAAACTAAACACAAATTTTTGTTGCTTACCTTTTGAAAATAACTTATTTTTTGGTTACCAAGCAAAAGTTTAATGTACTGTAATTTTGCTTTGAGCAAATCATGTTGACTTGGCCACACCAATCTTTGCAGCCTCACAATTCCAGCTGAGCGCCACTTCTCGCAGGCAGTGAATAGTCCAAGAAAATGTGAATTGTGGACCAAGCACTAGTAAATGGGATTAATATAGATAGGATTTGATGGTTTAAAGGGTCTGTGTTTTGCTGTATGTCTTTATGACTCAGGTCTCGGCCCTACCCAGATTGCCTTGTGCTGCCAAAGGCCTTTTAACTCTGCTAAAGTTCAGAGACATTTAAAATAGATAACTACTAATCTTTATTTTAAAAAAGAATTACAATTAATAACAGAAAGTAAATTAAAGATTAATATTAGCTGAATTAAAGAATGTAAAGGAAACAGTTCAAACAAGATTACAGATGCTGTAGACTGGAACAAAAAGAATCTAAGTACATGTTTGACCTGAAATGTCACCTCATACCTGCTGACTTCACAGATGCTGACTGACTTATTGTTTTCTTTCATGTCTAGAACATTACAGCACAGTACAAGCCCTTCAGCCCACAATGTTGTGCCAACCTTTTAACCTACTCTAAGATTAATCTAACCTTTCCCTCCAACATATCCCTCCTTTTTTTTTTATCATCCATGTATCTATCTAAAAGTTTCAAATGCTCCCTAATCTACCTGTCCCTATCGCCACCCCCTTAGCAGAGTGTACCATACACTCACCACTCTCTGTGTAATAAACTTACCTCTGACATATCCCCAACTATACCTTCCCCCGTTCACCTATACACCCAGTATTGGCAAATGTTACCATGTCGTATATGGACAGGAAAATCAAACTGATCAGAGAATGACATGGAAAAAGGTAGCAGCATTGAGCTTTTCGTATTGGTCCACATCAAAGTCCTTTCTCGAAGACTCTCCATGCAGTTAAAGCAAGCACCTGTAGCACAAAGCACTCAACAATAGTACCTTTGGAATATGCTAATACTTTGTAAATCGGAAGGAGCTTGTCCAACATAAATAGATTACAATTGAGCACCAGAAAGCTTTGCACCCAGGGCAAAGTACACAGAGTGCCTTTCAAGTGAAGGGGGCAAGAGAACAGGGGATAAAAGCACCAGAAAAGGAAATGCATATAGTTATATAGACATTTCAGTGTTCATTTTTTTGCTCAAGAAAAAAGGGAACCATTTACTCACCCACCTTTGCCATCAAGGTCAGTGATGCAATTCAAACATATGGAAGCCATGGCTGGCAGGAATCTGAGCAATCCATGTACAGAGTGCATTAGTCCCCTCGGTTCATTATGTCTGTGGTCCTCCCAGACTCAGTACCGAGTTCAACATTATAGCAGAAAGTCTGATCCGTCAGCATTGACCTCTAGCATGCTGCTGGCACTAATAAATAGAGACAAATTAGGAAGGCACTATCCTGTAGAAAAGCTATGACATTGCTAAAATATGGCAAGTATGTTTTTAGTGTAATAATAATAAAGGTGAATACACATTTACCTTCCTAATATTTGCTGCACCTGCCTGCTGGATTCAATACAGTATATCATGCAGTACTGAAGACCATGTTGCACCAGAATGTGGTCATCTAACCAAGCAGAAATACAGAACAATTAAACTAGATCATACTTAATTAAACTAGCTAGTCAAACTAGAACAACACCTCATATTCTACCTAGATAGTTGACAGAAACATTGAATTTACCCACTTCCTGTAACCTGCTCCCTCTCTGTCTCTTTCTGTCCTGATCTACCCAACTTCTCCCACAAGCCCCATCTCCCATTTACTTTGCCCACCCCCACCTACTCCATCTGCCCATCACTCACACACTCATTTCACTGTGTTCCTTCTATCCACTGTTCCCACCTGCCCACTATAACTCAATTATTTGGTTCCTCTTCACCTTCCTTTCTTATCATATTACAAAACCTACAATCCTTTGCTGCCTTCACCTATCACCTACAGCCTCTGTGGCTTCCTTCAACTTCCTCTCCAGCACTGACACCATCTGCCAATCAACCCTCCTGGCTAGGATGCTGTAGGAACAGCATCCCTTGCCAACACCTACCCCACCTCACTGCCTTGCCTCTTTATACTGGCAATCTCCCCCCTTACACTTTCGGTCCAATGAAGGGTTTTGACCTGAAATATCGAACATTCATTTTCTCCCATAGATGCTGCCTTGTCCATTAAATTCTGCCAGTTATTTATGTTTCTCTCCTGATTTCAGCGACTGCAGTCTCTTGTGTCTCCAGGCAGAAATTCCTAGGTGCTATCTCCCCGTGATCTGCAAAATTGTGGTGCAATCAAGACTGGGCTAAGTTAAACCAGACTTTTATGTGCACTTTGAGATGACTTGCATTTGGATGATTTTTGATGTCTATAACTATGGAATCTCCTCATTCAGCTTTATTTTCCACATAAACCACATGTAAGCTACAGTTACTCCAAAACCCCAGAGCTTCTTGCTGCAGATCATTAGCAGCATCTTACATGTCCTACAGCTGGAGGAGTGATAGAAGATTGGGTCTGAAAGGAAACATACAAGTGGGCCCAGCAGGTTTCCAATAAGGCTTTTGATATGACTTTTTATATGTACATTACAAATGGCAGGGCTGATGCAACATGTACCCTGTCAAGTGAAAGGCAACTATTGCATTGGAGTTCTCTCTCTCTCTCTCTCTCTCTCTCTCGTGCAAAACACAGCTTTTTGAGCTAATTAGAAGTCTCAAGCTCCCCTCCCCTGTTTTCAAAAGGGATCAAGTGACCTAAGTGAGGGACTGCAAAACAATGTAGCAATATAAACTTGACTGAAAACGGCTTCGTAGGAGTTTCGCCAATTTTTAGTGTGAACTCGTAACTTCAGTTCTCAACCAGGTCTGAAGATAAAAAGCAGCCTAGGTAGTGCCTTGATGTAACTATAATTAACTGTTGTTATAATTACAGTTGTTATAATTTTATTGGATGATTTCCATGAGAGCTGCACAAAGATATTTCATGTGAAACACTGACACAGGAGATTAAATTATCTTTAAATGATATATTTCAACATTAAACGTCATTATTGTTGTATTTGTAATAACTTTACAGCTTTTCATTCAATACAAGGCAAGTGAACTTTGGCTAATTTTTATGTCAATGCAATTATTCTGTAATTGTTCTTAAAATGTTTTTTTTTTGTAAATTTTGTCCAGAGAAATTATCATAAATAATTTATGACAAATATAATCAGTTTACTGTAAATACTGAGACAATTTACTGTGATAATTTATTGTACACTACATTCTTGTGGATTAAAATAGTGCTATTGGCTGAATAATACCAGTAATTACTTATAAAGGAGAAAATAAATTCATGATTTGAAGGAAATGCTTCATGAATCAGAGCTTCCTTCTTAATCAGTAGTGTTAAAATTTGTGGGCTAATGACAGTTTTGACAGCTGCAAATGAAGTATATGCTACCAGCACATTGGCTAATGCAAAAGCCTAAAGTCTAAATTTAATTATTTTAAAACAAATTGAAACTTACACATACAGTCTTGAAACCAAAGTGTAAATAAATTTATTAAAATATAAAATTATGCATCCAGCATTACCAGAGAGATTTTTATGTGTGTCTTGCTAAGATGTATTGATCATGGACCTTTTTTGATTGCCTTCATATTTTTAAAATTTTTTTAAATAAAAATATCTCAAATCAACACTAACAATGGAAACATGCCACTGGAAAGTTTCATAATATAAATAAATTCCATGTATGTGATTAAGTGCTGTGATTTCCGTTATTTCATGACCATGACACAGTCTATTTTCACAACCATGCATAGGAAGAATCTAAAAAAGAATTTTTTGTTTTCACCGAGAGAGTGCTGGAAATCTGGAAAGCTTTGTCTGTGTAGATGAGGGCTGTCAAAGAGTTGCAAATAGTGAAAGCTGAATCTAAAATTATAAGAATATTAGATCTAGAAGCGAGTTAAGCCACTTGGCCCATCAAGTCTGCTCCACCATTCCAGTATGGTTGATATCCTTCTCAACCCCATTCTCCTGCCTCCTCCCTACAACCTTTGATGCCCTGATTAATCAAGAACCTATCAACCTCTGCCTTAAACATATCCAATGAATTGGCCTGCACTGCAGTCTGTGGCAAAGAATTCCACAGATTCACTACCCTCTGACTAAAGAAAAAATGTGTCTATATGGATGTCTCTCACTTCCGAGGCTGTGCACTCTGGTACTTAACTCCCCCGCTGTAGGAAACATCCTTCCTACATTCACTCTATCCAGGCTTTCAGTATTCAATAAGTTTCAATGAGATTATCCCTCATTCTTCTAAACTCCAGCGATTACAGGCCCAAAGCCATCAAACACTCCTCAAACATTAACTATGTCATTCTTGGAATCAATCTCATGAACCTCCGGTGGATGCTCTCCAATGTCAGAACATCCTTTCTCAGATAAGGGGCACAAAACTGCTCCCAATACTCAAAGAGCGCGGTCTGATCGATGCCTTATAAAGCCTCAGCATGACATCCTTGTGTTTGTATTCTAGTCCTCTCGATACAAATGCGAATGTTACATTTGCCTTGCTAACCACTGACTCAACCTGCAAGTTAACCTTTAGAGAATCCTGCACAAGCACTCCAAAGTACCTATGCAACTCTGATTTTTGAATTCTTTCTCCATTTACAAAATAGACCACACCTTTATTCTTCAGCCAAAGTGCATAACCATGTACTTCCCTCACTATATTCCGTCTGCCACTTCTTTGCCCATTCCCCCAATCTGTCTTAAGTTCTTCTGTGAACACCCTGTTTCCTCAACACTTCCTCCCCTTCTATCTACTTTTGAACTGTCCACAAACTTGGCCAAAGAACCATCAATTCCTTCATCCAAATCACTGACATGCAACATAAAAAGAAGCAGTCCCAATACCCATAATACCATGGGCTCTTATTTTGTTAAGCAACCTCACGTGCAGCACCTTGTCAAAGGACTTCAGAAAATGAATAACATCCATTGGCTCTCCTTTGCCTATCCTACCTGGTACTTCCTCAGAGATTTCCAACAGATTTGTCTGATATTGGCTTATTTTATAATGAGCCTTCAGTTCTTTACAGTGATGGGACTCGCTCACTGGCCATTGCTCAATATGCCAAGGAGGGGGAGAGAGAGAGAGACTGGTATGTTGAATTGTTGGGTGAACAATTTTTGTTGTACTGCAGATTATAGTCTTTTTGGAGGCTTTGCTACTGCTTGCTTGATGGGTGGAGGGTGCTGATGCTTTTTGCTGAAATAGGTGAGGGGCAGAGGGGATGGATCCATAAGACCATAAGTTATCGGAGCAGAATTAGGCCATTTTTTCCCATCGAGTCTACTCCGCCATTCAATCATGGTTGATCCTTTTTTCCCCTTCTCAACCCACTCCCCAGCTTTCTCCCTATAAACTTTGATGCCATGTCCAATCAAGAACCTATCAATCTCTGCCTTAAATACACCCAACGACCTGACCTCCACAGCTCCACAAATTTATCACCGGCTGGCTAAAGAATTTTCTCTGTGTCTCTGTTTTAAATTGACATCCCTTTATCCTTAGGCTGTGCCCTCTTGTCCTAGACTCTCCCACCATGGGAAGTATCCTTTCCATATCTACTCTGTCTAGGCCTTTCAACATTCAAAAGGTTTCAATGAGATACCCCTTTATCCTTCTAAGTTCCAGCGAGTACAGACCCAGAACCATTAAATGTTCTTCATGATAATAATTCCATTGCCAGGATCAACATTGTGAACCTCCTCTGGACCCTTTCCAATGCCAGCACATCTTTTCTTAGATGAGGGGCCCAAAACTGTTCACAATACTTTACAGCCTCAGCAGTGTCATGTAAAGTCTCAGCATCACATCGCTGCTCTTGTATTCTAGACCTCTTGAAATGAATGCTAACATGGCATTTGCCTTCCTCACCACCAAATCAACCTGCAAGTTAACCTTTAGGGTGTTCTGCACAAGGACTCCCAAGTTCCTTTCATCTCAGATTTTTGATTTTCTCCCCATTTAGAAAATAGTCCATATATTTATTTCTACTACCAAAGTGCATGGCCATGCATTTTCCAACACTTTTTTTCATTTGCCACTTTCTTGCCCATTCTCCTATTCTGTCTAAGTCCTTCTGCATCCTTCCTGTTTCCTCAACAATTTCTGCCCCTCCACCAATATTAGTATCATCTGTAAACTTAGCAATAAAGCCATATGTTCCATCATCTAAATCATTGATATACGGCATAAAAAGAAGCAGTCCCAACACCAATCACTGCAGAAAACTACTAGTCACTGGCAGCCAACCAGAAATGGATCCTTTTATTCCCACCTGCTGCCTCCTAACAATCAGCCTAACCTCTAATCATGCCAGTAACTTTTGTGTAAAACCATGGGCTCTTAACTTGGTAAGTAGCCTCATGCATGGCCCCTTGTCAAGGCCTTCTGAAGGTCCAAATATACAACATTCACTACATCCCCTTTATCTTCGCTACTTGTAATCTCCTCAGAGAATTCCAACAGGTTCATTAGGCAAGATTTTCCCTTAAGGAAACCGTGCTGACTTTGGTACAAACAAGAGAAAGTCTGCAGATGCTGGAAATCCAAAGCAACACACACAAAATGCTGGAGGAACTCAGCAGGCCAGGCAGCATCTATGGAAAAAAGGTACAGTCGAGGTTTAGGCCTGAAAAATCGACTGTACTTTTTTCTGTAGATGCTGCCCGGCCTGCTGAGTTCCTCCAGCATTTTGCAAGCTGACTTTGTCCTCTCTTGTCCTATGTCACTAAGTACTCCATAACTTCATCCTTAACAACTGACTCCAACACCTTCCTAACCATTGGGGTCAGGCTAACCAGTGTATAATTTCCTTTCTGTTGCCTCCCTCCTTTCTTAAAGAGTGGAGTGGAATTTGCAATTTTCCGGTCCTCCAAAACTATGCCAGTGTCCAATGATTCTAGAAAGATCATTACTAATGCCTCCACAGTCTTTACCACTATCTCTTTCAGAACTCTACGGCGCAGTTCATCTGGTCCAGGTGACTTATATACCCTTAGGTCTTTCAGCCTTTTGAGCATCTTCTCTCTTGTAATAGTAACTGCATTTACTTTTCTTCCATTACACGCTTCAACATCTGGCACATTGCTAGTGACTTCCACAGTGAAGACTGATGCACAACGCTCATTTAGTTCATCTGCCATCTCTTTGTACTCCAATATTATTTCTCCAGCCTCTTCTATTTTTACATACTTGAAAAAACTTTTTCTATCCACCTCGATATTGTTTGCTAGCCTGCTTTCATATTTCATCTTTTCCCTCTTACTGATTCTTTTAGTTGCTTTGTGTAAGCTTTTAAAAGCTTCCCAATCCTCGATCTTCCTGCTAATTTTTGTTTTGTTGTAAGCCTTCACTTTTGCTTTTACATTCGCTTAGACTTCCCTTGTCAGCTACAGTTGTACTATTTTGCCATTGAATATTTCTTTATTTTTGCAATACATCTATCCTGCACTGTCCTCATTTTTCCCAGAAACTCACACCATTACTGTCATCCCTTCCAGCGTCTCTTTCCAATTTAATTAGGCCAATTCCATTCTCTCTCGCTGTAAAGTGCTTTACTCCACTGAAAGACTGCTATGTAAGCCTTTACTTTCTCCCTATCAAATTTCCTAAGGGTTCCTTTACCTTAAGCTTCCTAATCGCCTTCAGTTCTTAACATATGAAATGTAATTTCATTTTGTTACTTTGCTGCTGCTTGTGCATGAGAGTGGGGGAAGTAGGAAGGCTTGGGATTCTAACACTTTTACTGTCACTCATTCTTTGGGGTACTACTCTGTGTTTGTGGATGTCTGTGAAGCACAAGAGTTTCAGGTTGTATATTGTATACATTCCCTGATATTAAATGACATATTGAATTATTGAAGTACCCCAAAACATCATTGTCAATAACAAATGTCCAATATCTTTCCAGCCACTGCAGTCAGGCTAATTGGCCTATAAATTCCTTTTTTCTATCTCCCTCCCTTCTTGAAGAGTGGAATGGCACTTGCAAATTTCCAGTCTTCAGGGACCATTGAAGAATCTAGTGGGGACGTCACGTGATGATGTAGGATCGAGACGTGGAAATCCAGCTCTCCTGTAAAAAACCGGTAAGATAATGTTTAAGTGAAGAAAAGTTAGTAAATACTTTTTAAAAATTACTTATAAACTACTCAGGATTGATACGTCTCCTAAACAGAAGCAGAAGAAAACTACTACTTTGAAGACAACACAAGTTCGAAAAGAATCAAGGCCGGCCGCCATGAAAAAGCCTCGGGTTCAAGTGCATTTTACCTCCGGCGATACAGAACAGGAAACTGTGGCAACATCGACCTTTTCCAAAAAAAAAGGAGCAACAGGAATTGCGCATGCGTGAAGGAAGGGGCATGCGCAAACACGAGCAACCCAATCTACAAATAACAGCTATGACAGGAACTGAAAGTGAAAGTGAATGTGAGGTGGAATCAGATTCTCTGGATAAATCAGACGAAGATGAAGAGACAAGCAAAGAAGAGCAACAGGAAGAGTTTGGAGGTGATATTGGAGTCATAAAAAAAATCTTTGGTGCAAATAATGCATGAATTAAAAGCAGTAAAAGTAATACAAAATATATTAAAAATATGAAGATGATGTTTGATAAAATGATGTAAAGACAGGACAAAATGGACAAGAAAATTAAAAACTTGGAAGAAACAACTGGAGACACCACTGATAGAGTGAATAAAATGGAAGATAATATTTCTGCCTGGACATCAGAAAGAAAACGGTTGTTGGAAAAAGTGAATGTACTTGAAAATTTTAGCAGACGAAATAATATTAAGATTATTGGACTTAAAGAAGGTATAGAGGGAGAGGATCCAATAATTTTTTTTCAAAAATGGATTCCGGAAATTTTGGAAATGGAAGAAGGAACCCAGTTAATTGAAATTGAAAGGGCTCACAGAGCCTTAAGATCAAGACCTCAAGTTGATCAAAACCCACGATCAATCTTGATAAAATGCTTAAGATATCAAGATAAAGAAAAGATTCTGAAGGCGGCTGCCCAACGTGCCAGAAAGAGAAACGGGCCATTGATGATAGAAGGGAAAACAGTTCTTTTCTATTCTGATATAAGTTATGACCTTTTGAAGAGAAAGTAGGAATTTAACCCAGCGAAAAATGTTTTATGGGAAAAGGGTTATAAATTCATATTGCGCCACCCGGCAACCCTGATAATTTTTTTGGATGACGGAAAAAGAAGATTTTTTACTGATTATCGGATGCGGAAAAATTTGCACAAGAACTCCCAAATATTCGCAAACCACAGCCAAAGATTTAAAAGTGAAACGGATTAAAGATGAAGACAGGGACAGTGAATGGAGTTGATGGATGTTTAAAGACAGAAGAATATTTAAATATATTCTTAATTATATGATACAGGGGGAGAAAGGTAAAAATTTGAGAAATATTAATCAAGAGTAGTGATATTTTTTCTTATATATACCTTTTTATGTTATGGGGGAGCTGGGGAACTTCGGATCGATTGCTACGGGATTCAAGTGTGTAATCATGGCAATTGCCATGACCCGTACAACGGAGGGGGGTAATGTTGTGTTTTTTTAATTCACAACATTAGTAGGGGGGTATTTTGTTATTTTTTTCTTTATAATCTATTTTTCTTTAATCTTTCTTTCTTTGCCTGGACAATCGGGGGGGGGGGCGGAGACACATAGCAACATGGAGAATTTTTAAAAAGATTCCCCAAGTTACTACGAAAGTTGAAAAGTTAGGTATTGTGGCAATCCACTTCCCAGCGCACTCGAACCGGCTCACAAAGTGGCGCGCCCCGGCATTGAGGCCGGTCCCAAAGAGGGCGCCAAGTCTGCTTCACGAGCAAGGGGAAAAGCCCGCGCACAGGACGGGACTGTGAATACAGTGTTCCTGCCCGGGGAGGGCGGGATCAGGAAGGCTTTTAAGCGAGGCTGCGAAGTTTGAATAAATCTCTTTCTGCAACTGCAGCTCACCGACTCCGTGTCGTTATTACAGCGCTGCGTGTAGCACACCGCTACAATTGGTGACCCCGACGGCCCAAACGATATTTGAGCCGAAGATGAACAACGCCGCATCTGTTCATGCAGTTTCGTTAAAACTGCCAAGCTTCTGGACGCTGCAACCTCACCTATGGTTCCAGCAAGCAGAAGCCCAATTCCACATTCGGCAGATAACCTCGGAGGACACACGTTACTACTACGTGGTGAGCTCCCTCGACTAGGAAACAGCAGCCCAAGTTGAGGAGTTCATACAGTCGCCCCCAGCAGATGGCAAATACACAGAATTCAAGGCCTTGCTCATAAGGACTTTCGGACTCTCACAGCGCAAGCGAACTGCCCGCTTACTGCACCTGGATGGTTTGGGAGACAGACCACCGTCAGCTTTGATGAACGAGATGCTCTCCCTGGCCGGAGGACACAAGCCCTGCCTCATGTTTGAGCAGGCATTCCTGGAGCAGCTGCCCGAGGACATACATCTGCTGCTGTCCGACGCGGATTTCAGCGACCCCCAGAAGGTGGCGGCCCAGGCGGACTTGCTGTGGAAAGCCAAGAAGGAGAGTGGGGCGTCCATCGCACAGATCACCAGGCCATGCTCCCAGCAGCAAACCAGATCAGGCCTGGCCGCAGAGCCCGCTAACCCCAGAGGCAGGGGTGAGGAGACCAATGAACAATGGTGCTTCTACCACCAGCGGTGGGGCGCAGAAGCCCGCCGTTGTAGCCCGCCCTGCAAGTTCCCGGGAAACGCCAGGGCAAGCCGCCGCTGATGGCTAAGGCGGCTGGCCATTGGGATAGCCTCCTGTATGTGTGGGACAAGTGGTCGGGACGCCGTTTTTTGGTCGACACCGGAGCCAAGATCAGTGTCTTACCTCCGACGAGATACGACACCCACAACAGGGCACCGGGTCCCACCCTGAGGGCTGCGAACGGCAGCACAGTAAGGAACTAAGGCACCCGTACGGTGCGGCTACAGTTCAGCCACCAGCCAGTTCACGTGGGACTTCACACTGGCCGCCATAGCCCAACCGCTCCTGAGCGTGGATTTTTTGCGGGCTCACAGCCTACTGGTCGACCTGCCCAGGAAGAGACTGGTCCACGTCGAGACCTTTCAAACGTTCTCCCTGGGTGAAGCCCAGTTGCCGACCCCACACTTAGACTCCATCACGCTGTCTGACAACGACTTCACTAGAGTCCCGGTGGATTTCCCATCGGTTCTGGCACCGCAGTTCACGGCAGCCATGCCCAGACACGGCGTACAGCACCACATCCCGACACAGGGACCACCCCTCCACGCCCGTGCTCGAAGGATTCCTCCGGACAAGCTCCGACTGGCAAAGGAGGAGTTCAAGAGGATGGAGGAATTGGGGATCATACGGCGGTCCGACGGCCCATGGGCCTCCCCCCTGCACATGGTGCCCAAAGCATCAGGGGGCTGGAGACCATGTGGCGACTACCGCAGGCTGAACGAGGCTACAACACCGGACTGCTACCCTGTGCCGTACGTACAGGATTTTGCAGCAAACCTGTACGGCGCACGGATCTTCTCCAAGGTAGACCTCGTCCGGGGATACCATCAAATCCCGATGCATCCGGACGACGTTCCCAAAACGGCACTCATCACACTTTTCGGCCTTTTCGAGTTCCTCCGCATGCCGTTCAGCCTAAAGAATGCGGCACAGACGTTTCAGCGGTTAATGGACGCGATGGGACGCGACCTGGACCTCACTTTCATCTATTTGGATGACATCCTCATAGCCAGCAGCAGTCGTCAGGAGCATCTGTCCCACCTCCGTCAACTCTACGCCCAACTGAGTGAATATGGCCTGACAATCAACCTGGCCAAATGCCAGTTCGGTCTCGACACCATCGACTTCCTGGGCCACAGGATTACTAAAGACGGGGCAACCCCTCTGCCCGCTAAGGTAGACGCGGTCCGCCATTTCCCCTGACCCAACACAATCAAAGGCCTTCAGGAATTCGTGGGTATGGTGAATTTCTACCATCGCTTCCTCCCGTCAGCTGCCCGAATCGTGCGCCCCCTGTTCGCCCTGATGTCGGGTAAGGGCAAGGCCATTACCTGGGACGAGGAGTCCACCGCCACTTTCATTAAAACCGAAGAAGCCTTAGCAAACGCTGCGATGCTGGTGCACCCCAGAACGGATGTCCCTACCGCCCTCACAGTGGACGCATCTAACACGGCAGTCGGTGGAGTGCTGGAACAACTCATCGAGGGTCGCTGGCAACCCCTGGCGTTTTTCAGCAAACACCTGCGACCACCCGAGCTCAAATACAGTGCTTTCGACCAGGAACTGTTGGCGCTATACCTGGCAATCCGGCATTTCAGGTACTTCTTGGAAGGTAGGCCCTTCACCGCGTTAATGGATGACAAACCACTTACCTTTGCGTTCACGAAGGCATCCGACCCCTGGTCATCCCGCCAGCAGCGACATCTGTCTTACATCTCCGAATACACGACGGATGTCCGGCATGTCTCGGGAAAGGACAATGTCATGGCGGACGCCCTCTCCCACCCTAACATCCAAGCCCTTTCCCAGGGGGTAGACTATGAAGCACTGGCGGAGGCGCAGCAGGCAGACGAGGAGATCCCTAGTTACAGAACTGCAGTCTCCGGTTTGCAGCTCCAGGACCTCCCCGTAGGACCAGGTGAGAGGACCCTACTCTGTGACGTCACCACCGGCCAACCCCGTCCCGTCGTCCCGGCAGCCTGGCAGAGGCACATTTTCAACTCCATTCACAACTTAGCGCACCCCTCCATCAGGACAGCCGTCCAGATAGTCTCCAACAGGTTCGTTTGGCACGGACTCCGCAAGCAGGTCAGTGAATGGGCCAGAACGTGCATGCACTGCCAAACAGCCAAGGTGCAGCGGCACACTAAAGCTCTGCCGCAGCAGTTCCACCCCACCCACTGGTGTTTCGACCACATTCATGTGGATATCGTGGGCCCCCTGCCAGTGTTGCGAGGAGCACGGCACCTCCTGACTATCGTGGACCGGTTCACAAGATGGCCAGAGGTGGTCCCGCTCACCGACACCACCTCCGAATCTTGCGCCCGGGCACTGATTGCCACCTGGGTATCTCGCTTTGGTGTACCGGCCCACATTACCTCCGACAGAGGCACCCAGTTCACCTCCAGCCTGTGGTCAGCTATGGCCAGCCTTTTGGGGACACAGCTGCACCACACAACTGCCTACCACCCACAGTCGAATGGACTAGTGGAGCGTTTCCACCGTCACCTGAAGTCGGCTCTCATGGCCCGCCTCAAAGGGCCTAACTGGGTGGATAAGCTCCCCTGGGTCCTGCTCGGAATTCCGCACGGCGCCCAAAGACGATCTGCACACCTCGTTGGCCGAGTTGGTGTACGGCGCACCCCTGGTCGTCCCAGGGGAGTTCATACCAGCCCCAAGGGGGCAAGAGGAAGAACCCGCAGCAGTCCTGGGCAGACTACGTGAGAGGCTCGGTAACCTGGCCCTCTTTGCAGCATGGGCAGAACCCGACCTGCGTACCCAAAGACCTGCGAAACTATAAGTTTGTGTTTGTACAAAGGGGCGGACATCAGGCACCGCTACAGCGGCCGTACGAGGGGCCATTTACGGTGATCAGAATCAACGGGTCCACATTCGTACTGGACATTGGGGGGAAAGAGGAGGTTTTCACAGTGGACCGACTCAAACCGGCCCATGTGGACGTGGCACAGCCGGTCGAGATTCCAGCACCGCGGCGCAGAGGCAGACCTCCCAAACAGAGTCCGACCCAGACTGAGGACATTGGGGGGTGTATCGCCAGTTCTGGGGGGGTGGGGGTTATGTGGTGACCCACTTCCCAGCGCACTCGAACCGGCTCACAAACTGGCACGCGTCGGCAAGTCTGCTTCACCAGCAAGGGGAAAAGCCCACGCGCAGGATGGGACTGTGAATACGCGCCACCTACAGTATTCCCACCTGGGTAGGGCGGGATCAGGAAGGCTTTAAAGCGAGGCTGCGAAGTTTGAATAAATCTCTTTTGCAACTGCCATTCACCAACTGTGTGTCGTTTATTGCAGCGCTGTGTGTAACACACCGCTACAGTATTACTATAGACTGGAGTAACCCTGTTAAAAATAATGACTAATTTACTGAATTTTTTAAGTTGTAATGTTAATGGACTTAATGGACCAGTGAAAAGAAAAAGAATTTTAACATACATTAAGAAAATGAAAATAGATATAGCTTTTTTACAAGAAACACACTTAACAGAGATAGAACATCAGAAATTAAACAGAGATTGGGTCGGAAATGTTATTGCAGCTTCATTTAATTCAAAGGCATGGGGAGTTGCAATTTTGGTTAATAAAACTTTACCAATTAAAATACAAAATGTATTAATTGATTCTGCGGGGAGATGTGTAATTATACATTGTCAAATTTTTTCAGAATTATGGACTCTTATGAATATTTATGCACCAAATGAAAATGATGTAAAATTTATACAAGAGGCCTTTTTGAATTTGGTTGACACACATGACAAAATATTAATAGGTGGAGATTTTAATTTTTGTCTAGACCCAGTTTTAGATAGATCAACAAAGATTGTCACAAAATCAAAAGTAGCAAAATTAACTTTATCATTGATGAAAAATTTAAATTTGATTGATATATGGAGAAGAATTAATCCAAAAGAAAGAGATTACTCATTTTATTCAAATAGACATAAAACTTATTCAAGGTTAGATTTTTTTCCTATTATCAACGAATATTTAAAAAAGAGTGAAAAATATGGAATATAAAGCAAGAATATTGTCAGATCATTCCCCCTTGACAATGACAATGATAATGATGGATAAAGAGGAATCAATTTACAGATGGAGATTTAATTCAATATTATTAAAAAGTCAAGATTTTTGTGATTTCATGAAAAAGCAGATTCAGTTTTTTTTAGATACAAATTTACATTCAGTTGATGATAAATTTATAGTATGGGAAGCAATGAAGGCATATTTGAGAGGCCAGATAATAAGTTATACTTCTAAAATTAAGAAGGAATATATGGTAGAAATAGATCAATTGGAAAAAGAGATTACAAAATTAGAAAAAGAATCTCAAAGATATATGACAGAAGAAAAACGAAGACAACTTGTTAACAAGAAGTTACAATATAATACACTTCAGACATACCGAACAGAAAAAGCAATTATGAGAATTAAACAGAGATATTACGAACTAGGTGAAAGATCACACAAGATTCTTGCTTGGCAGTTAAAAACAGACTAGATTTCCAAAACGGTAAATGCAATTAGAACAAGTGTAAATAAAATTACTTATAAATCTCTGGAAATTAATGAAACTTTTAAGAATTTTTATTCTGAACTGTATCAATCAGAATCACAAAATGATAATGTTGATATAGAAAGGTTTTTTATCACAAATAACTCTTCCAAAATTGAGTTCGGATAAACAGAAGGGATTAGATATGCCTTTTACATTAAAAGAGGTAGAAGAAGCTCTAGGATCACTTCAGAGTAATAAATCCCCAGGAGAAGATGGTTTTCCGCCCGAATTTTATAAACAGTTTAAAGATTTACTAATTCCTCCTTTTATGGAGTTAATATACCAAGCGGAAAAAATGCATAAACTTCCAAAATCTTTTTCAACAGCTACTTTAATAGTATTGCCAAAAAAAGATAGAGATCTTTTAAAGCCAACATCATATAGACCTATTTCTTTGTTGAAATCCAAACTGAATAAATATCAGAAAGAATTCATAAAAATTGCATTGGCAGTAGCCAAAAAGGCTATTGCAGTTACTTGGAAATTGGATTCATACTTAAGTATAGATCGTTGGAAGAATGAAATTTTCAGCTGCATTCCACTTGAAAAAATTACTTATAATTTAAGAGATAAATATGAAATATTTCTGAAAATTTGGTGCCCTTATTTACAAAAGATAGGATTAAATATATAGGTGCTCCAAAGATAAAATTATTGGTTATTTGGGGAAAGAAATAAATATATATACTAAAGCTAAATTATGAACTCTATGGAGCATGTGGGGATCTTTTGATATCCAGGCATTCTTTCTTTCTTTCTTTTTCTCTCTTTTTTTTCTCTTTCTACAGGGATATGTTAGGGGGAAGGGTTAAGGGGAGGGGGGAAGGGTTGATATTTTTTTTTCTTCCGTAACCATTTGAAAATTCAATAAAAAAAATTTTAAAAAAGAATCTAGTTATTCTTGAAAGATCATTGTTAATGCCTCCATAATCTCTTCAGCTTTCTTTTTTTGTACCTTGGAATGTAGTCTATCTGGTCCAGATGACTAATCTACCTTCGGACTTTTCAACTTCCCAAGCACCTTCTCTTCAGTAATAGCAATGACATTCACTTCCGCACCCCCCCCCCCCCTCCCACCAACATCATCGCATTTCTGGCATCTTGCTAGTGAAGACTGATGTAAAATACTTATTATATTCCTTCGCTACTTCTTTATCCCCCATTACTACCACTCCTGTGTCATTTTCCAGTGGTCCAATATCCACTCCTGTCTCTCTTTTACTCCTTATATATCTGAAAATACGTTTGTATCCTCTTTGATATTATTGGTTAGCTTGCCTTCATATTTCATCTTTTCCTGCCTACCTTCTGTTGTTTTTTAAAAGCTTCCCATTTCTCTAACTCCCCACTAATTTTTGTTCTATTATATGCTCTCTATTTTGATTTGGTTTTGGACTCCCTCATTCGCCCCACATCCACTCTATCTAGGCCTTTCAACATTCAAAAGGTTTCAATGAGATTCCACCCCTCCTTTTTTCTAAATTCCAGTGAGTACAAGCCCAAAGTCTCCACATACAATAACCCTTTCATTCCCAGAATCATTCATGAGCCCTCTATAATGTCAGCACATACTTTATTAAATAAAGGGCTCAAAACTGCTCACAATGCTCTAAGTGTGGCTTCCCCACTGCCTTATAAAGCCTCAGCATTCCATCCTTGCTTTTATATTCTAGTTCTCTCAAAATGAATGCTAACATTGCATTTGCCTTCCTCACCACTGACTCAACCTGTAAGTTAATTATAGGGAATACTGCACAAGGACTCCCAAGCCTCTTCCTGCACCTCAGATTTTTGAATTTTCTCTTGCTACGTACCCCGTAACTGGGTCACTTACCAGCAAAGATAGAGAGGTCCATTGAAGTCTGATGGTACTATTTTTAAAAGTCTTTATTTATAAAGGGGCACAAAAATAAGATTAATACAAACATTCAGATAATATATGTCGTCAATACTCAATCTAAAAGCGCGGGTATAATCATAATCATCAATAAGAAATAACTCTATCGTTTGTCTAGGGGATACTGTCTTGTCCGTTGAACCAATGAAAGTCAATTGTCATTAAAGATGCAGCTTTCTTGGGTTGTAGAGAGAGACAGTCTTAAACTTGCCCATGTCTTTTATGAGGTCAATCCGTTGAGTCAGGGGAGTTGGTTCCCCGTTGTTAGTTCAAAAATCGTTTCCGTGGTACCAGCCACCGGCTCCCAAGCAAGGGAACCGAATGCACGTGTCTTCCTTCAAATGGCTTCCCGCTACTACAGGATCATTAGCGTTTATTCTGGTGCGTCTGAGGGGCCGTCTCTACAGCCCCTCTTTTATCTTGACTCGCAGGGTAGTAGATGTCAATCAGGTTGGGGGTGATGCAATCTCTCTCTCAACCAGCCCACTTTGCCCGAGGGCTTGCACCTAGCATAGTCCCCAATCCACAAATGTGTCTCCAAGAGACAATGGCCAATGTCGCGTCATTTTGCATCGCCGGGGAACGAGGCATTCGGCATGTCTCTCTCCCATTTCCGGGGTCCACTGACCCAACCCACTAGTGCCCTTGCGATTCTCACAAAAGAGGGGGCTGCGGGCATAACACTCTCCATTTAGAAAACAGTCCGTTTTTATTCTTTCAGTAAAGTGCATGACCACACACTTCCCAACACTGTATTCCATCTGTCACTTATTTACCCATTCTTCTGATCCATCTAAGTCCTTTGCAGCCTCTCTGTTTCTTCAGTACTACATGCCCCTCCACCTATTATCCACAAATGTAGCCAAAAGCAATTAATTCCATCTTCCAAATCATTGACATACAATGTTAAAAGAAGTGGTCCCAACTCCGAACCCTGTGGATCACTACTGGTCAATGGCAGGCAACCAAAAAAGCTCCCTTTATTCCCAGTCTTTGCCTCCTGCCAATCAGCTTATCCCCTATCCATGTTGATATCTTCCCTGTAATAGCATGAGTTCTAATCTTGTTAAGCAGCCTCATGTACAGTACCTTGCCAAATGTTTTCTGAAAATTCAAGTACACAACATACACCAATTCTCCTTTGACTACCGTGCTTGTTATTTCCTTTAAGAATTTCGGCATATTTTTCAGACAAGATTTTCCCTTAAGAAAATAGTTGTGTCTGTGATGTAGAAAGTTAAATCACTTACTGGGAATGAAGGAGTTAACATATGAGGAGCGTTTGGTAGCATTGTGCCTGTACTCACTTTAATTTAGAAGAATGTGTGTGCATCTTATTGAAACCTACCGAACAATGAAAGAACTAGATAAGGTGGATGTGGAGAGGGTGTTTCCTCTGGTGCGGGAACAGAAGTAAGGAGGAATTTTTTTTTAGCCAAAGTGTGGTGAATCTGTGGAATGCTCTGCCACCAACTGTGGTGGAGACCAAGTTATTGGGTGTATTCAAAGGAGAACTTGATAAGTTCCTGATTGATTGGGGCATCAAGGGATATTGTGAGAGGACAGGTGAATGGGGTTGAATGGGATCCGGGATCAGCCATGATGAGATGGCGAAGTGGACTTGATGAGCTGAATGGCCTAATTCTGCTCATATGTCTTCTGGTCTAGGAAAGCATCTCTGCATTTTGGAGTCTGAAAGTACTGACTCCCTTAGTGTGTCTCCTCTCACCATTAGATCCCAGAAAATCTTGCACAGATGCCAAAATTACATCTGCTCTGCAGGTGACCACAGGAAACAGCAGAGTTGACACAGTCCAGCGCATCATGGAAGCCAGTCTCTCCTCAATGGATTCTGTCTATACTTCGTACTGCCTCAGTAAAGCAGCAGGACGAATGATTGTTAATCTGTAGTGATATTGTATTCTTATGTGCTGAGGAGTGATTTGAGTGGTTGTTTATTGTGTTGCCAGTCTTTTCTTTCTTGGTTTCACAGCCATCAGGAGAAGAAGAATTTCAGAGTTGTATGCTTTAATAATAAATGAACCTTTGATACGGATAGTTTTCAGTACATTCAACATGAATGAAAGCAACTGAACCAGTAATAATTTTAAATTAGTTTCAACACCGATCCAGCGGGATGCAACAACCTTATTTGATATGGATCCCATGCACTGAATCTCAATAATGCTGCCTTCAAACACACATGGCTGCAATGCTCACACTTCTCACGCCTCAACTCATGTTGAACACAGCCAACGCTGCAGATGACTTCCTACAAACACTACTTCTCAACATGATCCCCTTCTCCACAACTCGCACATCACAAAGATACAGATCAAGGTAAATGGACCACAATGGCAGCCATTTCCTCAACATTGCGCTCCTCCGCCAGCAACTCACACAACACTTACCACATACTGCACAGTAATTTGATATGGAAAGCACAAGAGACTGTAGGTGCTTGAATCTGGAGCAATAAGCAATCTGCGGCAGGAACTCAGTGGCTCATGTAGCATCAGTGAGAGGAAAGAAATTGCCTCAGAATCAGAATCAGGAAGAGGTTCATTATTGCTAACGTATTTTGTGGAATTTATTTTAAGGCAGCAGTACAGTGTGAACCATAAGAATTGTTGTAAGTCACAAAATAACAAATAATTAAATAATGCAAATGAAGAGTGATGACCAGTTTATGTGTTCAAAGGACGTAATGGATGCCGCTCTCTCCCGAATCTGTGCCCTCTTGTCCTAGATACCCCCAACATGGGAGACATCCTTTCTACATCTACTCTGTCTAGGCCTTACAACATTCGAAAGGTTTCAATGAGATCCCCCCTCATCCTTCTAAGTTCCAGCGAGTACAGGCTCAGAGCCATCAAACGTTTTTCATATGATAACCCTTTCATTCCTGGAGTCAACCTTGTGAACTTCCTCTGAACCTTCTTCAATGGAAACACATCTTTTCTTAGATGAGGAGCCCAGAACTGTTCACAATCCGCAAGGTGAGGCCTCACCAGTGTCTTATAAAGCCTCAGCATCACATCCCTGCTCTTACATTCTAGACCTCTTGATATGAATGCTAACATTGCATTTGCCTTCCTCACCACTGACAATATCTGCAAGTTACCGTTTAGGGTGCTCTGCACAAGAACTCCCAAGTACTTTTGTATCTCAGATTTTTGGATTTTCTCCCTATTCAGAAAATAGTGCACACATTTATTTGTAATGCCAAAGTGCATGACCATGCGTTTTCCAACATTGCATTTTATCTGTCACTTTCTAGCCTATTCTCCTAATCTGTCAAGTCCTACTGCAATCTACCTGTTCCCTCAATACTACCTGTCCCTCCACCAATCCTTGTATCAACTGCAAACGTGGCAACAAAGCCATCTATTCCATCATCTAAATCATTGATATACAGCATAAAAAGAAGCAGCCCAAACACCGGCCCCTGTGGAGCACCACTAGTCACTGGCAGACAACCAGAAAAGGATCCTTTTATTCTGATTTGCTGCCTCCTACCAATCAGCCAATGCTTAACCGTGCTGGTAACTTTCCTGTATTGCTATGGACTCTTAACTAGGTAAGCAGCCTCATGTGTGGCACTTTGTCAAAGGCCTTCTGAAAGTCTAAATACACAACATCCACTTTATTTATCCTATATATAGTCTTCTCAAAGAATTCCAACAGGTTCATCGGGCAAGATGGTTTCCCTTAAGGAAACCATACTGACTTTGTCCCATCTTGCCCTGCATCACCATCCTCAATAATTATCTCCAACATCTTCCCAACCACTGAGGACAGGCTAGACTTGCTCCTTTCTTAAAGAGTTACAGAGAAAATCCTCATGAAATCTTCCTCTGCAGAATCTGAGCAAATTATTTAATGGACATGTATTTAAAATTCTACTGGCGAGGTTATGAAAGGAAGATTCAGACTACCACAGAAGACTTCGGAGAGAGTTTTCAGAGACACAAATCCCATTATCTTGACATTAGGAAAGAGCAATATTTGCATAGAGTAGCAATTTCAAAGGCTCCATTCCTGAGATATGTAACTAACTGTGTGACTATTTTCAGCCATGCTCTCAGGCTAGACCTGCTCTGATTGTAGAAGTCAGGGTCATGGAAATTATTCATAACAAAGTGAAATACTGGAGGAGTGAGCAAGAGAAATACAGTGATTATAATTACAAGGAACTATTAACAGCAAAAATATACTACTTTCATCATATCATATACTAATATCGCGGGGCGAAGGGTCCATTGTAATCCCATTGTAAAGATACGTTGACCACTGACACAGACAATAAACAGATCTATGCATATTGCTCTTCCCAAAGAGATGCAAGTTGCTTCCAGGCAGAGACTGAGTCTTTGCCACCTTCTGGAGGTACCACCACTTGAAGATGCTCTTGATGGTGGAGACCTGTGATGGAACAGACTGAGTTTATAACCCCCTGCAAGCCTGTTATTTCGAGGCTCTAAAGCAGATTTTCAGTCAGAATGCTATCCATCATATATCTATAAAAATATACAAGAGTCTTTAGTGAAGAACCAACTGTCCTTAAACTCCTAAGAAAGTAAAACCACTGGATTCCTTCTTTATGTTTGCACCAATGTGTTGGGCCCAGGATAGATCATCCAAAATGTCAACACAAAGGAACATAAAGCTACTCACCCTTTCTATGACAGACTCCTCAGTGAGGAGCGGTACGTGTTCTCCCAACCTCACCTTCCTGAAACCCACAATCAATTCCTTCGTTTGGCTGATGCTGCATGTCAGGTCATTGTTGCGACAACACTCAACTCGATGACCTATTTCACTCCTGTATGCCTCCTTGTCACCATCTGCAACTTGTGGAGGCTCATTCAAAACTGAGAATAATAGATTTTTTGAATATTAGAGAAATCAAGTGATATGGAGAGAGGACAGATAAACGATGTGAAATAGAAATAGTCTATGAATGGCTGAGCAGCCTTGAGGAGTTGATGCTCTATTTCTGATCTTATTTGTTCTTAAGTTTGAATACACTGAACAATGCTATTTTGACCATATCTGTTATGATATTTACTGCATGACAGTGAATGATAACTATCCAGAATGTCTACAGGATGAAATGCCATTTGCTTTAAATAAGACAAATAAGGCTTTAAATAAAGTTCCGGGTTATTTATACTGTGGAACTGGAGGATAATCTGGTTGGCATTACAATACCTACAGGTAAAAGATGACTAATTTGGACATTTACAGGGTAAGCTAATGTTTGTAAATGTTTGCTTTACATTGCTCCTAGGGCTACTTATTCTCTGGAGCTTTAAGGATGATTTATTGAATGTTGATTTTCAGTATATGGCTTTGTCTATCGGCTATGTTTAATTAATACCCAACAGTGCTCTACACCAATGTCCTAACTTTGAGAGTGTAAGGGAAAATAGTTAGGGCTTAACAACTAGCATCACACAAAGCTTTTAAATATTTCTTTAAATTAAACTAATGACCCATGTGAAATAAGTAAAACCATTATGTGCAAGATGTTATACAAAGTATTGAAGATATTATTTTAATTTATGTTCATTGTATTATAATGCTCACTTCTCATTACTACTTTCAGGGAGGAGGTACAGGAGTCTGAAGTCAGACGCTCAATGTTTCAGGAACAGCTTCTTCTCTTCTGCCAATATATTTTCTGAATGGTCCACGAACCCAGAACACCACCTCAATATTTTTCTCTCTTTTTAACTACTTTTTAAAATATATTTCTTATCGTAACTTATAGCTATATATATATGTACTTTGTATATATAATGTATTGTACTGCTGCTGCTGCAAAACTTCGCAGTTTCTTGCAGTAACATGCAGAACAGTTGACATCAGAATGAGAACCAGATTTATTAACAGCAGCAGGTGTCATGAAATTTGTTAACTTAGCAACAGTTCAATACAATACATGATATAGAAGAAGGAATTAATTAATTAATGACAGTACACATATATTGAATAGATTTAAAACTGTGCCAAATGTGAATCAGATCCTGAGAAGTTGAGACTTGGAACAGAGCAGACATGATCATACTAGGACAAATTTTACGATCATACAGACAAATTGCATCACTAACTAGTATGGGAACTGTACCTCCCTTAATCACAGGGCACTGCAGAGAGTAGTGTGGACAGTCCAGCATATCTGTAGTTGTGAACTTCCCATGATTCAGGACATCTACAAGGACAGGTGTGTAAAAAGGGCCTGTAGGATCATTGGGGACCCACATCACCCCAACCACAATCTATTCCAGCAGCTATCATCCAGGAAACGGTACCACAGCATAATAGCCAAAACCAACAGACTCTGGGACAGTTTCTTCCACCAGGCTATCAGACTGATGAACTCATGCTGATTTGAGTGTGCTCTATATTACATTGACTGTTCTATTTATTATAAATTATCATACAAGATATTAAGAGGAATAGATAGAGTGGACAGCCAGTGTCTCTTCCCCAGGGCACCACTGCTCAATACAAGAGGACATGGCTTTAAGGTAAGGGGTGGGAAGTTCAAGGGGGATATTAGAGGAATTTTCACTCAGAGAGTGGTTGGTGCATGGAATGCACTGCCTGAGTCCGTGGTAGAGGCAGATACACTAGTGAAATTTAAGAGACTACTAGACAGGTATATGGAGGAATTTAAGGTGGGGGGGTTATCTGGGAGGCAGGGTTTAAGGGTTAGCACAACATTGTGGGCTGAAGGGCCTCTACTGTGCTGTACTATTCTATGTTCTATTATAAATTACTATGATTGCACATTGCACATTTAGATGGATACGTAATGCAAAAATTTTTACACCTCTTGTGTGTGAAAGATGTAGGTAATAAAGTCAATTCAATTTAATTCGATTCAATTCAATTCAATCTCCTCAAAGGATTCCAACAGTTTTGTCAGGCAAGATTTTCCCTTAAGGAAACCATGCTGACTTTGTCCTCTCTTGTCCTGTGTTACCAAGTACTCCGTAATCTCATCCTCAGCAATTGACTCCAACATCTTCCCAACTACTGAGTTCAGGATAACTTGTCTATAATTTCCTTTTTGCTGCCTTCCTCCTTTCTTAAAGAGTGGAGTGACTTTTGCAATTTTCCAGTCCTCTGGCATCAGGCCAGATTCCAGTGATTTTAGAAAGATCATTGATAATGCCTCTACAATCTCCAACGCTACTTCTTTCAGAACTTTATGGTGCAGATCATCTGGTCCAGGTGACTTATATACCCTGAGGTCTTTCAGCTTTTTGAGCATCTCCTCTCTTGTAATAGTAACTGCACTCACTTATTTTCCTTCACACACGGCAACATCTGACACACTGCTAGTGTCTTCCACAGTGAAAACTGATGCAAAATACTCACTTAATTCATCTGCCATCTCTTTGTCCCCCATTATTACTTCTCTGGCCTCATTTTCTAGCGGTCCTATATCCACTCTCATCTCTTTTTGTTACATACTTGCAAAAGTTTTCACTGTCCACTTTGATATTGTTTGCTAGCTTGCTTTCATATTTCATCTTTTCCCTTCTAAGATTCTTTTAGTTGCTCTCTATAGGTTTTTAAAAGCTTCCCAATCTTCTATCTTCCTGCTAATTATTGCATTGTTGTACACCCTCTCTTTTGTTTTTACATTGGCTTTGACTTCCCTCATCACCAATGGTTGTACTATTTTGCCATTTGGCTATTTCTTTGTTTTTGGAATACATCTATCCTGCACCTTCCTCATTTTTCCCAGAAACTCACACCATTATTGCTCTGCTGTCATTCCTGGCAGCAGCTGCGTCCAATTTACTTCGGCCAACTGCGTTCTCATACCACTGTAATTTCCTTCACTCCACTGAAATACTGCTATGTCAGACTTTACTTCCACCCGATCAAATTTCAAGTTGAACTCAATCAAATTGTGATCACTGACTCTTTTACATTAAGTTCTCTAATCACCTCTGGTTCATTGCATAATACCCAGTCCAGTCTAGCAGATCCCCAGTAGGCTCAATGGTAAACTGCTCTAAAAAGCCATCTCACAAGCATTCAACAAACTCACTCCCTTGAGATCCATTACCGACCTGATTTTCCCAATCAACATGCATGTTAAAATCTCTCATGACAATCATAACATTGCCCTTTTGACATACCTTTTCTATTTCCAGTTGTAATCTGCGGTCCATACCCCAGCTACTGTTGGGAGGCCTGTATATAACTGCCATCAGAGTCCTTTTACCCTTGCAGTTTCTTAGCTCAACCCACAAAGGATTCAACATCTTCCGATCCTATGTCACATCTTTCTACTGATTTGATGTCATTCTTTATTAGCAGAGCCATGACATCCCCTCTGCCTACCTTCCTATCCCTCTCATACAACATGTAACCTTGGACATTCGGTTCCCAACTGAGTTTTGTCTTATCATTTGCCTGACCTTCCTGGCAGTCTGACTGCGCACTATCTTTGTTTTTTTTCATCCATCCTATCCTGAGTCCCTTCATCCACCCACTGCCAAATTAGTTGTAACCCTCCCCAACAACTCTCCCCTCGGGTTCAGGTGCAACCCTTCACTTTTGTACAGGTCATACCTCCCCCAGAAGAGATCCCAATGACCCAAGAACCTGTAGCCCAGCCCCCTGCACCAGCTTCTCAGCCATGCATTTATCTGCCAAGTCATCCTGTTTCTGCTCTCACTAGCACGTGGCACAGATAGCAATCCAGAAATTACTATCCTGGAGAACCTGCTTCTCAGGTTTCTGCCTAACTCTCTAAATTCACTCTTCAGGACCTCAGTGCTTTTCCTTCCCAAGTCATTGGTACCAATATGTACCAAGGCATCCGGCTGCTCTCCCTCCCTCTCTAAAATGCTGTGGACACGATCTGAGATGCTCCTGACCCTGGCACCTGGGCGGCAACATAGCACGTGGATGTCCCACTCACGTCCACAGAATCTCCTGCCTGTTCCTCTGTTGAGTCTCCTATCTCTACTGCTCCCTTCTTCTCTCTCTTTCCCTTCTGCACCATGGACCCATGCTCAGTGCCAGTAACCCAGGCTTTGTAGCATTCCCCTGGGCGGTCATCCTCCACAAAAGTATCCGAAATAGTATACTTATTTTTAAGGGGAATGGCCACAGGGTGCTCTGCGCTAACTGCCTATTCACATTCCCATTTCTTCTGACAGTCAGCCAGCTGCTCGCCTCCTGCAGCTTTGGTGTGACTACCTCCCTGTAACTCCGATCGATCATCTCGTCACTCTGCCATACAAGCCCAAGGTCATCCAGCTGTTGTCCAGATCCCTAACACAGTCTTCAAGGAGCCGCAGCTGGATGCACTTCATGCAGATGTAATTCCCTGGAAGAGTCTGGGTCTCCCAGGACTCCAACATCCGGCATGAAGAACACACAATGGCCATTTACTACACTAAGTACAGCAAGAGAGAGAGAAAAAGGGAACCTTAACAGAAATTTACCCAGAGCCAATGGCTCTTCCGAGCTGAGGCCTCCTTTGAGCCAAAGCCTGACACACCTACTCTCACCACTAGCCCACTCCCAACAATACGAAGCATTTATGAGGCATTGCTTTTAAAAATGTCTCATTGCTGGGAAGACAAGTGCTATGATGCAGCTGGCTGAGTTTGCAACATTATGTAGTTTTTTCCAATCCTATGTAGTGGCCCCTCCATACCAGATGATGATGCAACCAGTTAGAATGCTCTCCAAGACACATCTGTAAAAACTTACAAGGGTCTTTAGTGTTATATCGTCTCCCCAAACTCCGAATTAAATATAGCTACTGTCATGCCTTCACTGTAATTGCATCAATATGTTGGGCCCAGGGTAGATCTTCAGCGATGTTGACACCCAGGGACTTGAAATTGCTCACTCTGCCCTTTAAGCGCTCTCTTTCTCACTTGACAAGACCTTCTTGGTCCTCGCTACTGGAGCTATGGTCTTTAGTCTCTGCCTGTATGCTGGGAATAGAAGTACGGCCAATTGAGGACATGGGATGGCACGGTATGCATTTTTGATAGTGGCTTCAGAGTCGGCTTCTGATAGTACTTTGGTGGTAGTTGTTCAAAAATTCATTTAAGTTGGCCTGGTTGAAATCCCCCACAAAGATAGACAAGGCATTAGGGTGTGCTCTTTCAGCTCAGCTCCCCCAGTGGCTCTCTAATGCTGGTCAGAGGTGGAATGCACACTGCTCCAGGATGATAGTGGAAAACTCCCTTGGCAGATAAAATGGATGACACTGAGCTGCTAGATGTTCCAGGTCAGGTGAGTAGGATTGAAACCATGATGAGTTAATCAGGAAGCATACTCCACCTTTTCTAACTTTAAAGGACCCAGCTGTCCTGTCTTTGCAGTGTATGGTGAAGCTCTCGGGATGCAGCCCTGTGGCCAAAATAGCAGTGGTGAGTCATGTTTCTGTAAAGCAAAGTACACAACAGTCTTGCTCGGAGATCTTTAATCTAATTTTTCAAAGACTACATTCAACAGCAGGATAGTCAGGAGTGAGGAAGGGGGTCTAAAGGCTCCGTGTTTCACTAATTGTGCATCCTTTATTGCCCATACGAAGATGATACAGTCACAATCTCGAGCCATTGCAGTCTTTCTGATGAAAGAATTCCCACATCACACATATAATTAGCCCCAGTGATGATGAAGGATTAGTGATATATATTTCCAGGACAGAATAGTGTCTTGCTTTCCCATGTACTTGAGGCCCTTTTCATTCTTGGTTTTGGGAGTTGTTGTCAGGGTGAGTAATTGCAATGCATTTTTCTACCATACTCACTGCAGGTGCTGTGTGCTGGTATAAATATTTGTGAATGTTGATGGGTTGCAAGTCGAAAGGGCTGTTATGTCCTGAAAGGTGTCAAACTTGCTAACAGTTGTTGCCAATACATCATAGGCACATCCCATACCATCATTGGTAGCAATGACGGGTGGCATTGCTACAAAAAGGCAACATCCAGATGGTTCAATTTAATATCAGAGAATGCTTGCAGTATACAACCTTAAATTCTTACTCTTCACAGGCATCCACGAAACAAGAAACACTATAGAATGAACGATAGAAACATCAGAACCCTAAAGCACCCTCATCACACAAGCAGAAGCAAAGTCATCAATCCTCCCCCCTTGCACAAGCAGCAGCACCAATGAGAGGGAGAGAGGATGCAATTGAATTTGGACTAACTGAATCACTACACTAGAGCAACCCTATTATTACTATTCAATATAATGACCTATTTGTTCTATTTGTGATCTTCCTTGTAAAAACATATGTACAGATTTCATCTTACTTGTGTTTATCTTGTGGCTGTTGTGTATATGACATTATATGCCTGTGATGTAGCTGCAAGCATTGTTTTTTCATTTCACCTGTGCATGCATGTACTTGAGCAGATACCGATTATCTTGACTTTGACTGTATTCAAATATTTGTTGAGGCTGCTAACATGCTTGTTGACAGTGGAAAGGCCTTGGGAAGGGGATTGTAGGTGGGTAGGTGCCAAGAGATGAGTCACTTGCCATATTAACTTCCATAAGCTAAATTTACAGAGAACAACAAAGAAGCAACCAGATGGAACCCCCATTCTGATTGATTGTGAGCCATTAAGAGGAAGAAACCACATTTAACAAATATGGATCATACCCATCACAATCAATTTCAGTATCCGTATCAAAGGTTCATTTATTATCAAAGCATACAACTCTAATTCTTCTTCTCCAGATGGCTGTGAAACCAAGAAAGAGAAAATTGGCAGTACGATAAACAACCACTCAAATCACTCCTCACCGCACAATAATACAAACAAAAGTGAAACTATTCTTTACCAGTCTGTGCAGGTCTCTCAGACCTACCCCTTTGTCTTCTGTCATGTGCTATCCTTTCTTTAAAGCAGCAGGCTTTGAGATTAATTGGGAGAGTGTAACTGTGATGGTGAAATAGCACTTTAAGAGCTGCCTGCAAGGTCAGAACTATGAGTGCTGGCAACTGCAAGATCCAGCTAAGTATCCATAGAGTAGCACATATTGATATAGAGAAGTTCTGTTGTTCAATAGGGAAAGCCAAGAACATTGAAAGTTTTGCAATCGAAATTTGCAATATTTAAAGGACTTCAAAGTTAGCTTTGAGGATACAAAATACTATTTTACTTTAAGTTACAGGGAAAGGTTGAACAAGTTAGGTCTTTATTCTTTGGAGCGTAGAAGGTTGAGGGGAGACTTGATAGAGGTATTTAAAATTATGAGGGGGATAGATAGAGTTGATGTGAATAGGCCTTTTCCATTGAGAGTAGGGAAGATTCAAACAAGAGGACATGAGTTGAAAGTTAGGGGACAAAAGCTTAAGGGTAACACGAAGGGGAATTTCAGAGAGTGGTAGCTGTGTGGAACAAGATTCCACTAGAAGTGGTAGAGGCAGGTTCAGTATTGTCATTTAAAGTAAAATTGGATAGGTATATGGACAGGAAAGGAATGGAGGGTTATGGGCTGAGTGTGGGTCAGTGGGATTAGGTGAGAGTAAGCGTTCGGCACGGACTAGAAAGGCCGAGATGGCCTGTTTCCGTGCTGTAATTGTTATATGGTTATATGGTTATTTTAAAGCCAATAAACTGTAGAAGAAAATAATTGTGATCAGGTATTTTTAACCCCATTATGAATGCCAGAATTGCATAACTGCACCACAGCTAAGACTATTCTATCTCTGCCTTAGCTAATCTATTGCTGAAACTCTTACTGCATCTCTGCAACCTCGATAATTGTCTCTTATAAGAGATTCTTCGCTGGCCTCTCTCATCCTTTCCTACACAAAATGGTCAGCAAGTAACTTCTATCCTAATTTGTATTATGACCAATCAGTTCTTCACCAGTGTTCAATTGTCACGTCAACATCCTTCTTTTTATTTTCAAATGCCTCCAAGTGGTGCACATAGTTACTGGGCAGGTATGTTCTGCATGCACTTTTAGTTAAATATGTTTGTTGAATGTATGTTGAATATTTAACTTTGTACTTTCTGTAAGATGAGAAGCATGAATGTTTGGCTGATTTTTTACTCTGTGTAAACAAATGATTAATATACTTATTTGCAGTCAGTGTTTTCTGTCTCAGACCCACAAACCAGATTCAATGTTACAACCTCCCAATCTGTATCATTTTTTTCCACTTTAGGTCATTCCTTACAACTCATTGTTTTCAATGGAATATTAGCTATGTGCCTTCAGACCTCTTCAGGAAACTCAGACGTCAAATCTTGTTATATACACTTTTCCTGGCAGCCCAATCTTATGGACAGAGGAGGCTCCACACAGGTAGGGGCGAGCATTTTAAAAAGTAGTGTTCACAGGCTTTTGGCTTTTTTCCGGTGGCCCAATCGTATCACGATGCATTAGCAAGGGCATATAAAAATAAGGTAGGGACAGGTGGAGCAACAATTGTGTGAGTGGACTTCTGTTAGAGAGGGTAAGCTTTGGCTCAACAGGCTTGAGTGAGAACAGGCTTAGGCAAGGTAAGTTTCTTTTTCATTCTTCATCTGTTAGTGCACAGTTAGTGCAGTGACGATGAATGCAGGAGCTGTGTTGTGTTCTTTGTGTGAGAAGTGAGAATTCCAGGAGACCTCCAGCCACCTGGATAATCACATCTGCACCAGGTGCACTGAGGGTGCAGCTCCTCAGAGAAAGTGTTAAGGAACTGGAGCTGCAGCTCAATGACCTTCAGCTCATGAGGGTAAATGAGAAGGTGATAGATAAGACCTACAGGGAGGTAGTCACCCCTAAGCTGCACGAGACAGTTACATGGGTAACGGTCAGGAGAGAGAAAGGTAAAGGATAACCAATACAGAGTATCCCTGTGGGCATTCTCCTCAACAAAACATAGACCACTTTGGATACTATTGCAGTGGTAGCGGAATGGGTCTCTGTCACTTAGTCTGGTGCTGTGGCTCAGAAGGGAAGGGGGAGGGGAGGAGAGGATTGCAGTAGTGATGGGGGGATTCCATAGTTGTAGAAGTAGACACGAGATGCTCTGAACAGGAAAGAGACACCTGGATGGATGGAATGCCTCCCAGGTGCCAGGGTCAAAGATGCCTCAGATCGTGTTCACAGCATTCTAAAGGGGGAGGGGGAGCAGCCAGAGGTCATGGTACATAATGGCATCAATGACATAGGAAGGAAAAGGGAGTAGGTTCTGAAGAGAGAATTCATGGAGTTCAGTACAGTATCAAGCTGAAAAATGGGACCTCGACTATGCCACACTCCAGTGAGGGTAGGAATAAAAAGACTTGGCAGATGAATGTGTGGCTGAGGAACTGGTGCAGAGGCAGGGGTTCAGATTTCTGGATCATTGGGATTTCCTCTGGGGAAGGTATGATCTGTTCCAAAGGGAATGGTTACACCTGAACCCAAGGGAGGGGGCAATATCCTTGTGGGCAAGTTCGCCACGGCAGTTGAGGAGGGTTTAAACTAATTTGGCAGGGGAAAGGTAACTGAAGAGGTGGGACTGAGGACGGGGCAGTTGGCATACAAGCAGATGCAGTGTGTAGTGAAATTGTCAACAAATACAGGCAGATGATAGAGCAACATTGCAGTCAGTGGGATGAGTTGCAGTGTAACTTGGGAACAAAATTGAAAAAGGTGATGAATACAGGGCTGGAGGTGTTATATTTGAATGCACGCAGTATACGGAATAAGGTAGATGATCTTGTCGCACAGTTAGAGATTGGCAAGTATGATGTTGTGGCCATCACTAAGCCTGGCTGAAAGAAGATTACAGATGGGAGCCTAACATCTAAGGATATATGTTGTAGTGAAGACACAGATGTAGGCAGAATAGATGGCATGGCTCTCTTGGTAAGAAATATAATCAAATCTTAGAAGGAGGCAGCATATGACCAGAAGATGTAGAATCTTTGTAGATAAAATTAAGAATCTGCAAGGGTGAAATGACTAAAGGGAGTTATATACAAGCCTCTGAACAGTGGCCAGGATATGGGCTACCAATTACAATGGGAAATAGAAAAGGCATGTAAAAAGAGTAATGTTATGATAGTCATGGGGGATTTCAATATGCAGTTAGACAGGTTGCTGCTGGATCCTGTTACGAATGTGCCACAACTCTGAGGGGCCGAAGGGTACAAAGTAGCCCCCTCCTTTTTGAGAATCGCAAGATCACTATTAATTCAGGTCTGGGACCCAGGAAATGAGAGAGAGACACGCAGAATCCACAAGGGTTTGGAATGTGTCCTGGCCCCCAGAAAGGCGGAACCATTGATAACGACTATTGTCTCTTGGAGACGGAATTGTGTATTGAGTACTGTACTATTCATTGAAGCCCTCAGGGAATGACCAGAGTGGGCTGGTTGAGGGATTGCATCATCCCACCCTGATTGACATCTGAGACCCCGTGAGTAAGGATAAAAGAGGGTCTGGGGAACAACCCCTTCAGATGCACCAGGAGAAACGCTAGAAATCCCGTGACAGCGTTTAATAGCGACAGCCGGTGGGGGGCCGCATGCGTCCTTTTCCATTTGCCTTGGAATTGGCAGTCCTTACCATGGAAAAACGGCTTAGCTAAAGAAGAGGCCACCAATGAAATTTCGAAGGATCGACATCATAAAAAGGAAAAGCTGGCAAGTTCAAAATTCTCTCTCTCTCTCTCTCCAACAATTGAAAACCCAGCGGTCCCCAAAGGTGGAAGCCTGCCTGAACTGAATGACTTTTATATTTCCATCGGACAATACATTATCCCCTAGACAACGATAGAGCTATTTCTTATTGATTATTATTATACCCGCACTTTTAGATTTAGTATTGACGACATATATTATCTGTATGTTTGCATTGATATTATTTTTGTGTATTTTTACCAATAAATACTGTTAAAAATAGTACCATCAGACTTCAACGAACCTCTCTATCTTTGCTGGTAAGTGACCCAGTTACGGGGTTCGTAACAATCCCAAGAAAAAGGATTTGTACAATGCCTATAATATGCTTTTTAGAACATTTTCTGTTTGAGCGAACCAGGGGAAAGGTTATTTTGATTGGGTGTTGTGTAATGATCCCGATTTGATTAGAGTGGTTAAGGTAAAGGAACACTCAGGAGCCAGGGATCATAATATTATAGAATTCACCCTACAACTTGAGACGGTGAAGTTAAAGTCAGGTGTATCAGTATTACAGTGGAGTAAAGGGAATTATAGAGGTATGATAGGAGCTGGCCAAAGCTGATTGGAAGGGGCCACTAGCAGCGATGACAGCAAACAGCAATGGCTGCACTTGCTGGGAGTAATTTGGAAGGCACAGGTTACATATCTCACAGAGAAGAAGAAATATTATAAAGGGAGAATGAAGCAATGATGCTTGACAAGGGAAATCTAATACAACATAAAAGCATACGCAGAGAGCGGTGAGTGCGTGGAATGTGCTGCCGGCGACGGTGGTGGAGGCAGATATGATAGGGTCTTTTAAGAGATTCCTGGACAGGTACATGGAGCTTTGAAAAATAGAGGGCTATGGGTAACCCTAGGTAATTTCTAAAGTAAGTACATGTTCGGCACAGCTTTGTAGGCCGAAGGGACTGTATTGTGCTGTAGGTTTTCTATCATCATGAAGTGACTTCAACACAATCCTCCGGTACCTCTTAGGCTGAAGCAGCTGTGAATGCCGAGGTTGGTCTGGAGGCGACATGACCCTGTATAGAATCGGGTTCCTCAACTTCAGTCTGGGCCAGTTGCTCAGTAGTAGAGACACTGCAGAGTGTTTCATCTTGTCTGCTTGGGTCATGTTTCATAACCACTAACCAAACAGTACCAATACACACGTCATCTTGCTGAGCGGCTGCACTTCTCCAAGGCTGAATCCTGGCACCTGCTTTGTCTTGAGAGCAGTCAGGTTGCAGTAAGCTTGTCGAATGGCACCATCAGAAGCTCCCAAATGATCTACTGCTCCATTCTGCCCTTGCCTTCCCTCTGCCTTCCCCATGATGGAAAACTGGCAGATGGCTTTGACTCCAGGGGCAGGAATACTCTTCCATTCTCCGTCCCCATCCAGTCCTTCATGTGCACATCGGGACAACGCATCAGCATCAATGCTCCGACTCCCTGTACTTCAGGCTGACATCATAGGCAGATGATGTCACCAGACACCAATGGCATGTGGCATCCAATTTCATGGAGGTCAGGATATAGGTTAATGGATTGTTGTCTGTCCTCACCTCAAAATTGGCACGATATAGATAGCCTCTTAGTTTATCCACCACAGCCCATTTTAATGCCAGGAACTCCAATTTGTGCATGGGGTAGTTTCGCTCAGAGGGTGAGAGACTCTAGCTGACGAACGTAGAAGGTCCCAACCCTGTGCCTTGATCCTGATATAGAATGCCCCTAAGCCCTCTCTGCTGGCATCTTTATGCAAAGCATATGGCAACCAGGTGTGTGCAAAAGGCAGCACAAGCACTTTCATCAGCAGCTCCTTCAGCAACTGAAAGGCCTCTTGGCATTTTACATTCCATCTTGCTCCAAAAGGCTCTGAAGGGGGTAGATAATCTTTACCATCCTCTCCTTTCATCTTCCCTTTCTTCTACAAGGAAGGGTAAGCACACAGAAGCTAATTTAAAGGGTGACTCACTTTAGAGTAGTCCTTCACAAGCCTCCGATAGTACACCCAGAATCCAAGGAATGAGCACAAGGCTCCCACAGTCTGGGGCCTCAGACATGTCGTCACCACCTCTGTCTTAGATGGATCTGTAGCTACTCTGTCCCATGAGCCTGTGTGCCCAACATAGTTGATAGACGTCTTGCAGAACTGGCACTTGTCCAGGGAAAGTTTTAACCCTTCAGATTTCAGGCAGCCCAGCACCTTCAGTAACCTTGCTTCATGTACCTCCAAGGTAAACCCAAACACCATAAGATCATCCAGGTACACCAATACCTCAGGTAAGTTCATATCCCTCACCTTTTTCTCCGTGGCACACTGGAAAGTCGCAGGGGTTCCCGATATGCCCTGGGGCATTCTTTCGATCTGGAAGAATCCCAATGGACATATGAATGTCGTCTTCTCTTTGTCACCCTTACTCATGGGGATCTGATAATACCCGTTCCTCAAGTCCTGCACACTGAACCACTTCGCACCACTCAGGTAGGACAGCGAGTCCTCAGTTCTCAGGACCATATGCTGGTCAGGGACTGTAGGCCTGTTAGAGTCCAATAGTCTACACACATCCATACCTTCCCATTCTTTTTCTTGGCCACCACAACTGGAGGCGCATGAGGGTTTCTGGACTCAGTGATGATCCCAGCTTCCTTTAACTTCCACTGGTGCTGCCAGACGTCCTGCACCTGTGCGGGCAGCAGTTGCCACAACCATTCTCTGAACGGGATGTCCTCAGTCACCCGGACGGTGCGGCAAGTGCTCTTGGAACAACCCACATAAAACTCAACAGTAGAAAAGACATCTTCCAGCTTCAACATCGTCTCTATCAACCTCTTCTTCCAACCGCCAGGTAGCGGGGAGTCTCTAAAGTTGAATAACTCAGCAGTCAGCTTTCCCTTTTTCGGAGAGAGTCCCTCCCCGGCTTGTCTCACAGGGACACTAGACATTACCGTCACTGGTGAAAGGTGTGCCTGTCTGAGGGTGACCTCCTACTCTGAAGCACTCCTGACACTCACTGTCATCCTGTTCAGCTACACAGCTGAGGGCTTCTACAATTCGGGCTTCACCGGTACCCCAGCAGGTAAGCATCACTCCTCTTCATGGTCTTCCGGCGCATCCACCAAGGGGGTCTCAGTATTAGGCATTTGGGGATTCCTGTCACTCTAGCTACTTCCCCAGGCTGTAACACAATGGGTTTGGACTGGGTGTACTGCAAAGTCCCTCGTTTATGCTCATCATCCAGTCCAGTGTGGCCATGCTCTTCCTCAAAAGCGGCTTGGAACACAGGGTGAATGGACAATGTTTTCAGGAAGCTCTCTCCAACTCTCTCCTTGCAGGCACCCATTAGCTTCCTCACAATAGGAGTATTTGTCCCCACAAGAATTGAAGCATCGCCCAACTTTACCGGGTCCCGGCAAACCGCCTCTAATGTATCAAGGACCTCAGCTACTCCCACATTGGCCTCTGAAAACTCCGGCTTCAATGACAAGTAGCCATCATTCAGATATTCATCTATACTACGACCACAGATCTCTAGCGCACTGAATGGTGTTAATGGAAAATGTGTCAAATACTGGTTGTAAAATGAACTGTACAGCAGAGTAAACTGAGAGCCGATGTCAAGTATGGCTCTAGCATAAATACCCTCAATCCATAGGGATACACCGGAGCTTGCCCCACTAAGCCTTCAGGAACAGGTCTTTTTGCTGTCGGGTGTTCCTTGATACATTGCTGGAAATGTGTTCCCCCACACCCCAAGACACCAGGCCATTCCCTCACTGGATCGCTTCTAAGTTTCCCTACGTCTCTGTCTGCTTAGGTACCCGGGGGTTCACTGTCTGAGGGGTTTCCCATCGTTTACATTCCCGACTGAAATGTCCATCTTCACCACAGTTATAATAGACAATACCAGCCGCTCCCCTTCTGCCGGGACCGCACTCACTTGCAGCCCTCTGCTCAGTCCATTACCTCAGGGGCTTTATTGGCTTTATTGCGCAGGGTGGCTGCACCCATCGATAGAAACAGGGACATCTCGGTCCTAAAGTTTGCCATGAGCTCCTTTACTACTCCCGAGGTGGGTTATCAGTGGTCACCTCAGCCAAGGGGGGCTACAACCAAGGATTGAACCCTGCTGACGAAGGCCTCCTGCACTTCCATTGTGTTCCCCTCCTCTCTTACTTCTCTAATCAGCTCGACTGATGAGGGAGTGGGGCACGTCTTGAGAGACATTCGGGTACCCCTGAACGATCAGGTCTGGTGCTTGGATGCCTTTCACCACTTGGTTCTTTCTTAACTCATTCACCTCAGCTTTGAATGCCCCCCCCCCCCCCAACACCACAAGCAACTCAGCTGCCCCTCTAGCTGAAAAACGTAGGTGAAAAGTTTCTCCCCCTTCTCCTAAACCGTATTCTGAAACCCTGTCATAAGCTCCATTGGGCTTCCCGTTGCGTCAAACACACTTTCTAGTGCTTGCATGTAGCCCGCAAAGGTAACAAAGGGGTTCTGTGTCTTTACGGATCTCATTACATCAGCAGCCATCCCCTTCAAACTTTCAACGAATTACTGTCTTTTTATGTTATCAGGGCACCGCCGCTCAGCCAGCATCTGAGAAGTCTGCTCTGTCCAAGTCTCATGCGCCTCTTCCCCTTCAGGATCAGGCTTCATTACTGAGAACATTCTCAGCTTTCGATAACTGGGGCCCTCCGCCTGTGCACTGGGCCACTTATTCGCTAGAGAGGTAAGGGCTGATACCAACTCAGAATGCTCACCCCTCACTGGAGGACTCTTTAGACCTTCCATGTTAGACCACTCTTTCTCCTTGTTCCGCAGAAACGAGAGCAACCTGTCTTTGAGGTTTCTGCCACCAGCTACGCAAGACTCGACTTGCAATTCAGCCCTCTCCCCTACACCCCCCTTCTCTTGGAAACTGTGGACAGCCAATGGACCCCCCCCCCCTTCATCTTCTGGGGCCCCAATAGTATCATGCAGTTCCTCTGCTGTTACGTCATCACTAGTCTGAACTAAAACAAAGTCTTTGCCCACCATTTTATCAAACATGCGCTCTATAATCATAACTGCTCCTACTGCTTTAATGGTACTTAAAATTCGCATTAACAATTTGTCAGGGATACAAATGTCTACCCCACTCAATTCCTACGCATTCATTAATGGTAACCCCGTGGATTTACACCACTGCTCAACCCCTCCATCATCCATAACCACGTATTGTATTCACTCTACTGGACAGTAGTTCAACACAGGGTTAAACACTCAACCCACTGCATCAATGCTGAGGGCAATCACACAGCATTCCACGAAATTGATCCCGGACAATAACCCCACAATGAAACCACTGGGTTCCTTGGCCATGTAAGTCCAGGGAAGACACTGTCCAGTCCCACCAAACTCGAGGGATTGAGACAGGTCTCCCACCCCAAACCCCTGTTTGTGTGGTTGCTGTGTAATTTGCTACCTTGTTACAAATTAATGCCACAAAATAGCAGATCGTACATTGCATACAGTTAAAGGAATTATATTTATGAATCTTAACTTAACTAAAAGGTTAGTAAAGAAAAAGGCCTATTTTAATTAAACAATGAAATGTGCACAAGTTGGAACTCATCTTGAACTTCTCCGTCACTCACGCTCTGGGCCCTCGGTCAGCGTGACCACCCACACCACCTTCTGAATGTCACTTGCAATCCATTTCAGACAAACAGGTCTCCCACCGGATCGCACGCTACGACCAGTTCACCCAGTGTCTTCTCTCTTCATGTCCCACCAAACCAATGCTCAAGACTAACCTAATTGGATGGCACATATTCCTCATGGTCCCTCATCTTCAACAGTAACCCAAACAGGCTGAGAGCAGAACAGACTGCTCTTACAGAACTGCTAAATAAAATACCTACAGCACAACAATAAAGATGTGACCAGGGCATTACACCATTTATCGGACGGCTTTGGAGAATGTTCATCGCTCTGCCCTTGGATGTGATGTGGCTATTTATTTACGTTTTGCTTGGACTGTGTTTTAAGGCAGAATTGTTTGGTACTTTGTGTAAAGGAAACCAAGCAAACTTGTTTGACTGTGCAACAGTTTGCTCTGATGATTATCTGCACACTTTAGGCTAAAGCATGTGTAATGAGCCCTTTTAAAATTCAGTTTGTATTAGTTTAAATTACTTTGTCAATGCATTGTTAATTTAAGTTTATACAGATGTGAGTTAAATTGTTGATTCGTGGCATACAGTAAGTTTGCATGGGTGTGTCAGTGTTCATACAATAGATAAACTCAATATCCTATAAAGTAGCATTCAAACGTTTATGCGTCAGGTTTACCTAAATCATATTTGCCCTAAACGTATTTCCAATCATATTTATTGGAAATGGTCTTCTCATCATTATTCTCCATGCATTGTAATGTTGCTGATAGGTTGGATTCACAGAAAAGACTAACTCTAGCTAATCTCACACTAGTAGTTTAGCTAACTAATAGCAAAAATCGCACTAGAAATCTTCAGTGATCTTTCCAGCCTACTATTCCAATGAGATATCGACAGAATACACATCACTACAGATTAACAATCATTCCTCTGGCTGCTTTACTGAGGCAGTACGAAGTATAGACAGAATCCATTGAGGAGAGACTGGCTTCCGTGATGTGCTGAGCTGTGTCAACTCTGCTGTTTCCTGTGGTCACCTGCAGAGCAGATGTAATTTTGACATCTGTGCAAGATTTTCTGGGATCTAATGGTGAGAGGAGACACACTAAGGGAGTCAGTACTTTCAGACTCCAAAATGCAGAGATGCTTTCCTAGACCAGAAGACATATGAGCAGAATTAGGCCATTCAGCTCATCAAGTCCACTTCGCCATCTCATCATGGCTGATCCCGGATCCCATTCAACCCCATTCACCTGTCCTCTCACAATATCCCTTGATGCCCCAACCAATCAGGAACTTGTCAAGTTCTGCTTTGAATATATCCACAGACTTGATCTCCACCACAGTTGGTGGCAGAGCGTTCCACAGATTCACCACACTTTGGCTAAAAAAATACCTTCTTACTTCTGTTCCTGCACCAGAGGAAACACCACACATCCACCTTATCTAGTTCTTTCATCGTTCGGTATGTTTCAATGAGATCGACACGCATTTTTCTAAGTTCCAGTAAGTACAGGCCCAACATTACCAAACGTTCCTCATATGTAAACCCTTCCATTCCCAGAATCATCTTTGTGAGCCTCCTCTGGACTCTCTCCAATATCAATACATCCTTTTTAATATCTGAGGCCCAAAACTGTTATCAATACTCCAAGTGCAGCCTGACTAGTGTCTTATAAAGCTTCTGCGTTATCTCCTTGCTTTTATATTCTATTTCACTTGATATAAATGCCAACATTACATTTGCCTTCTTTACTACAGACTCAATCTGTAAATTAACCTTCTGGGAGTCTTGCACCTCTGATGTTTGCATTTTCTCCGCATTTAGATAATAGCCTACACTATTTTTCTGTTTACCAAAATGCATGATCATACATTTGTCAACACTGTATTCCATCTGCCACTTTTTTGCCCAATCTTCCAATTTGTCCTAGTTCTGCTGCAATCGCCTTGCTTCATCAACACTATATACCCCTCCACCTAACTTCATATCATGCAAAAACTTTGCCACACAGCCATCAATTCCACTATCTAAATCATTGACAAACAAAGTGAAAAGTAACAGTCACAATACTGACCCCTGAGGAATACCACTAGTCAGTGGCAGCCAACAAGAAAAGGCCCTCTTTATTCCCACCCACTGCCTCCTGCCTGTGTGCCATTCCTCTATCCACGCCAGTATCTTTCCTGTAACACCATTGGATTTTATCTTATTAAGTAGCTTCATGTGAGGCACCTTACCAAATGCCTTCTGAAAATCTAAATCTAAAATCTAAATCTCCTTTGTCCACCCTGCTTGCTATTTCCTCAAACTATTCTAACATATTTGACAGGCATGATTTCCTTTTCACTTTACAAAAACCATGCCATGCCAAAAGGTTATTCAGATATATAAAAGAGAGTTAAGAATTGGTATCGGACCACTGGAAAATGTTGCTGGGGTGGTAGTAATGGGAGTCAAGGAAATGGCAGATGAGCTTAATAAATTGTTGATATCGGTCTTCTTTGTGGAATTCACCAACACAATGCCAGAAATTCAAGAGTGAAAAAGAGGCCGAAGTGAGTGCATTTGCTATAAGGAAAGCTCCTCCAAAGTGAGTGAAGCTGTAAGGACTGAAGGTAGATAAGTCCTCTGAACCAGATGGACTGCAGCTCAGGGTACTGAATAAGTTTACTGCAGAGACTATGAAAGCATTTTTCAAGAATTATGAGATTCTGGAATGGTTTTGGAGGACTGGAAGTTAAAGGGTCACTCTACTCTTTAAGGGAGGGAGGCAGAAGGAAGGAAATTATAGGCCAGTTAGACTGACTTCAGTGGTTGGGAAGATGTTGGGGCCATTATTAAGATACGTTTTTGGGGTGAGCACATGATAAAATAGACCAAAGTCAGCATTTAACTTGCCTGACAAATCTGTTGGAATTCAGAGGAAATAACAGGCAGGATAGACAAAGGAGAGTCAGTGGATGTTGTGTACTTGGATTGTCAGAAATCATTTGACATAGTGCAGCACATGAGGCTGCTTAGCAAGATAGGAGTTCTCGGTATTGCACGTCAGATAGTAGCATGGATTGAAGATTGGCAGACTGGCTAGAGGGAAAGAATGGGAATAAACGAGGCCTTTACGGGTTGGCTGCCAGTGACTAGTTGTGCTCAGCAGGGTTGGGTGTTGGGACTGCTTCTTTTTATGTTATATATGTCAATGATTTAGGTGATTGAATTGATGGCTTTGTATCCAAGTTTGCAGTTAGGTAAAGGAGCAGGTAGTGTTGAGGAAGTAGAAGGTCTGCAGAAGAACTTAGACAGATTAGAAAAGTGGCATATGGAATATAGTGTAGTGAAATTTATGGTCATGCACTTTGGTAGAGGGATTAAAGGCATGAACTATTTCTTAGTCGGAAGAAAATTCAAAAATCAGTGATACAAAGGGACTTGGAAATCTTGTGCAGGATTCCCTAAATATTAACTTTCAGGATAAGCCGGTGGTGAGGAAGGTAAATGCAGTGTTAATATTCATTTCAAGAGGACAAAAACACATACGCAACGATGTAATGCTGAGGCTTTATAAGACATTGGTCACACTGCACTTGGAGCATTGTGAGCAGATCCGGCCTCCTAATCGAAGAAAAATATGCTGACATTGGATAGGGTCCAGAGGAGAGTCAAAAGAGTGATTCCAGGAATTAAAGGGTTAACATATGAGGAGCGCTTCATCACTCTGGGCCTGTGCTCAGTGAGTTTCGAAGAATGAGTTGGGATATCATTGAATCCTTCTGAAATGGTCTATGATTGCTAGAGCTGTTGGTAGGGGAATGTAAACCAATGACATAGGACAGAGCATGGGGTATTTGGTGTAAAGGTAAATGCAATGTTTAGAGAGACTGTGAGGAAGGATAGGCAGTTTGATCGTTGGGATCCTGGAGAGAGGAGAGTGCCTTTTGATTGCTGATGGGATTGCTTGCTGCTGGAGAAGGAATGGACTGCCACTGTGCCTGAAGAATGTTACCCAGTTTTTCTGCATTTTGGATACAGACTTGGACAATAGACTTAATTTCCAATCTTATAGTTTTTTACATTGTGTTTTTAAGGCTGATCTTTCTCTTTTTTTTTTGTGTGCAGGTGAGGGGGATTTGAGTTTCAATGTGCCGGTTTCATTTTTGTTTGTATTCTTGTGAGGTGAGGAGTGATTTGAGTGGTTGTTTATTGTGTTGCCAGTCTTTTCTTTCTTGGTTTCACAGCCATCTGGAGAAGAAGAATTACAGAGTTGTATGCTTTGATAATAAATGAACCTTCGATACGGATCGTTTTCAGTACATTCAACATAAATGAAAGCAACTGAACCAGTAATAATTTTAAATTAGTTTCAACACCGATCATGCAGGATGCAACAACCTTAGTTGATACGGATGCCATTTCTTCAACCTTGCACTCCTCCCTCAGCAAATCACGCAGCACTTACCACATACTGCGCAGTAATTTGATATGGAAAGCACAAGAGACTGTAGGTGCTTGAATCTGGAGCAATAAGCAATCTGCGGCAGGGACCCAGTGGCTCATGTAGCATCAGTGAGAGGAAAGAAATTGCCTCAGAATCAGAATCAGGAAGAGGTTCATTATTACTAACACATTTTATGAAATTTGTTATTTTAAGGCAGCAGTACCGTGCGAGCCATAAGAATTAAAGTAAGTCACAAAATAACTAATAATTACATAATGCAAATGAGGAAGAGTGATGACCAGTTTATGTGTTCAAAGGACGTAATGGATGTCCCTCTCTCCCAAAGCTGTGTCCTCTTGTCCTCTTGTTTTCCAACATTGTATTTCATCTGTCACTCTCTAGCCTATTCTCCTAATCTGTTAAGTGCTACTGCAGCCTACCTGTTTCCTCAATACTACCTGCCCCTCCACCAATCTTTGTATCAACTGCAAATGTGTCAACAAAGCCATCTATTCCATCATCTAAATCATTGATATACAGCATAAAAAGAAGCAGCCCAAACACCGGCCCCTGCGGAGCACCACTAGTCACTGGCAGCCAATCAGAAAAGGATCCTTTTATTCTGATTTGCTGCTTCCTACCACTCAGCCAATGGTCCAACCATGCCGGTAACTTTCCTGTATTACTATGGGCTCCTAACTAGGTAAGCAGCCTCATGTGTGGCACTTTGTCGAAGGCCTTCTGAAAGTCTAAATACACAACTTCCACTGAATCCTCTTTATTTATCCTATATATAATCTCCTCAAAGAATTTCAACAGGTTCATCGGGCAAGATGGTTTTCCTTAAGGAAACCATGCTGACTTTGTCCTCTCTTGCCCTGCATCACCATCCTTAACAGTTAATTCCAACATCTTCCCAACCACCGAGGACAGCCTAGCCTTCCTCCTTTCTTTAAGAGTTACAGAGAAAATCCTCATGAAATATTCCTCTGCAGAATGTGAGGAAATTATTTAATGGATATGTATTTAAAATACTACTGGAAACAGGTTATGAATGGAAGACTTTAGACTACCACAGAAGACTTCAGAGAGAGCTTTCAGAGACACAAATCCCACTATCTTGACATTAGGAAAGAGCTGTCCCTACCATACATCACAGTTTGCTTTGCATCACACAATTACATTCATTACTCTTCTAACCAAAGAAGATACTTTATATCTTTTAACTGAAGTGAGTTTCTCTTAACCTAATGGTAGCATGTAAAAAAGAAGCAAGCTCTAGCCAGAGCAGCCTTCAAGGACCTACCATTTTGAGAAGACCTGTGTTGACGTCAAAGTGGTTGAGGTCAAAGCGTGGGTTTCCATCAGCACCTCTATTGTCTAGGATGACCACACCTGGAGAAGTACAGTACATCTAACTGCAGCTCCTGGCAGACCACTTAGAGCTGATGGACTTGAGGATGGACTCACTACAGAGCACTTGGAATGTGAAGAATTTAGTAAGCATAGAGAGGTGTAGTAGACAGTGAGTTTAGTGAGCTGGTACAAAATGAGAGAAGATGGAGGACACAAGGAAGATGAAGTATGTAGTGCAGATGTTCGCTTGGCGCAATTCATCCATGCAATCCAGTTAGACACTCTTCCATGTTAATCCCATCTCCCAGCACTTAGTCAGCAGTCCTCTCATGCTAATGTTCATCTAAATCCTTTTCCTACACTGTTAATGACCCAGATTCAAATTTTCCCTCTTGGAGTGGCGTTCAGGTACTTATCATTTTCTCAGTGAAGAAGATCCCCTTTAAATCCCCTCTAAATCTCTAACTCATTACCCTAAATCTATGTCCTTCGTTTTATCTTCCTCTGATAGGGAAAAGTTTCCAGGCATAACAAGATTAAATTTTACTTGTCTATTGAAAATTATTCATAACAAAGTGAAATACTGGAGGAGTGAGCAAGAGAAATACAGTGATTATAATTACAAGGAACAATTAACAGCAAAAACATACTATTTTCATTATAACATATTTTAATATTGCGGGGCAAAGGGCCCATTCTAATCCCATTGTAAAGATACGTTGACAATAAACAGATCCATGCATATTGCTCTTCCTGAAGAGATGCAAGTTGCTTCCAGGCAAAGAATGCGTCTTTGCCACCTTCTAGAAGTACCACCACTTGAAGATGCTCTTGATGGTGGAGACCTGTGATGGAACGGACTGAGTCTACATTCCCTGCAAGCCTGCTATTTCAAGGCTCTATAGCAGATTTTCAGTCAGAATGCTATCCATCATATATCTATAAAAATATACAAGAGTCTTTAGTGACGAACCAACTGTCCTTAAACTCCTAAGAAAGTAAAACCACTGGATTCCTTCTTTATGTTTGCACCAATGTGTTGGGCCCAGGATAGATCATCCAAAATGTCAACACAAAGGAACTTAAAGCTACTCACCCTTTCTATGACAGACTCCTCAGTGAGGAGTGGTACGTGTTCTCCCAACCTCACCTTCCTGAAACCCACAATCAATTCCTTCGTTTGGCTGATGCTGCATGTCAGGTCATTGTTGCGACATCACTCAACTCGATGACCTATTTCACTCCTGTATGCCTCCTTGTCACCATCTGCAACTTGTGGAGGCTCATTCAAAACTGAGAATAATAGATTTTTTGAATATTAGAGAAATCAAGTGATATGGAGAGAGGACAGATAAACGATGTGAAAATGGAAATAGTCTATGAATGGCTGAGCAGCCTTGAGGAGTTGATGCTCTATTTCTGATCTTATTTGTTCTTAAGTTTGAATACACTGAACAATGCTATTTTGACCATATTTGTTATGATATTTACTGCATGACAGTGAATGATAACTATCCAGAATGTTTACAGGATGAAATGCCATTTGCTTTAAATAAGACAAATAAGGCTTTAAATAAAGTTCCGGGTTATTTATACCGTGGAATTGGAGGATAATCTGGTTGACATTACAATACCTATAGGTAAAAGATGACTAATTTGGGCGTTTACAGGGTATGCTAATGTTTGTAAATGTTTTCCTTACATTGCTCCTAGGGCTATTTATTCTCTGGGGTCTTAATGGTGATTTATTGAATATTGATTTTCGGTATTTGCCTTTGTCTATCAGCTATGTTTGATAAATACCCAACAGTGCTCTTCACCAATGCCCTAATTTTGAGAGCACAACATGACTGTTCCCCTGGGGGCTGGGGACTCGTTTTTTAAGGGAAAATAGTTAGGGCTTAACAACTAGTGTATCACAAAACTTTTAAATATTTCTTTAAATTAAGCTAATGACTCATGTAAGATAAGTAAAAACATTATGTGCAAGATATTATACAAAGTACTGAAGATATTATTTTAATTTATGTTCAGTGTATTATAATGCTCACTTCTCATTACTACTTTCAGGGAGGAGGTACAGGAGTCTGAAGTCACACACTGTATGTTTCAGGAATAGCTTCTTCCCTTCTGCCAATATATTTCTGAATGGGCCATGAACCCAGGAACACTACCTCACTATTTTTCTCTCTTTTTGACTACTTTCTAAAATATATTTCTTATTGTAACTTATGGCTATATATATATTATATTAATGACAGTACACATATATTGAATAGATTTAAAACTGTGCCAAATGTGAATCAGATCCTTAGAAGTTGAGACTTGGAATAGAGCAGACAGGATCATACTAAATTCAGGACAAGTTTGAGGACCCTGGTAGCCTACTCATGCTTTCATTTCCTTGTGTGCAATTATATCGGTCTCTGATGAAATCTCATCTGGAATATTGTGCAAGGGTTTGGTCTCCCTATGATCAATTCCCAGGTCATTTCAGCTGACTGAGAGGAGCACTCATTGAAAATTACAAAATTATTCTGACGCCTGTCAAAGAGGTTCAAGGATGATGTTTTGCCTGGCTGGGATGTTAAGACCTAAGAGATACAATCTTAAAATAATGGGTCAGTGATTCAGAACAAATGAGAACCCTCCTTCAAATGAGAAAGGGTTTTGAAACGTTGGAAACCTTTACCCAGCAGGGGTGTGGATTCTTAATTTCAAAGAACAAGACTGATATATCAGCCTGGTTTAGAGTCTCCAATGCATAGAATCTCAGGAAGCTGCAGAGGGCAACTGTAACAGAAGACCTAAACTCACAATGGACATCATTTGAGTGAGCAGTGTCAGAGTGGTGATCTTGAGGCTTTAGCTCTTCAGAACTTTCCAAAGAGAGGCTTCAGTCACAGAAAGCAAAGAAAGGCAAAGCTCTATTTAAGAATTTTTTCCCTTCCCTTCTTTATATCTGCTGAGCTAGGACAATAGAGATGCCAGGTAGGATAGTTGAATACTCCTTTTGTGGGATGTGGGATGACAGGGGGACCTACAGTGTACCTGATGACTACAACTGCAAGTAGTGCATCCAACTGCAGCTGCGAACAGCCTGCATTAAGTAGTTGAGGCTCAAACTGGATGAACTCCGGATCATTCGGGAGGCTGAGGGTTGAGAGATAGGACATATAGAGAGGTAGTTACACCAAAGGTGCAGGGCACAGAGAGCTGGGTGACAGTCAGGAAGGGAAAAGGGGTTAAGGAGCCAGTGCAGTGTACCCGTGACCATCCCCCTCAACAAGAGATATATTACTTTGGATACTTTTGGGGGTGGATGACCTAACAGAGGAAAGTCGCAGTGGTTGGGTCTCTGTCACTGAATCTGCCTCTGTGACTCAGAAGAGAAGTGGGGAGAGGAGGCAGGCTGTGATGATAAGGGATTCATTACTTAGGGGAACAGACAGGAGGTGCTGTGAGTGAGAACGAGATTACCAGAAGGTATGTTGCCTCCTGGGTGCCAGGGCCCAGGACATCCTGGATTGAGTCCTCAGCATTCAGTGGGAGGGTGAACAGCCAGAGGTCATGATCCATGTGGGCACCAATGACATGGGTAGGGAAGTGACAAGGTTCTGCATATGGAGTTCAGGGAGTTAGGTGCTACGTTGAAGGCAGGACCTCCAGGATTGTGATCTCAGGATTGCTGCCCATGCCGTATGCAAGAGAGGCCAGAGCTAGGAAAATTATACAGTTTAGTACACGGCTAAGGAGTTGGCGTAGGAGGGATAATTTTTTGATGCAAAAAGTATCGTATGAAAGGCAAATGAGCTTGGGGGATAGATTATCACATGGAATTAGTTGTAGGCATTAGTGAGACTTGGTTGCAGGAAGGGCAGGACTGGCAACTCAGTATTCTGGGGTGCCATTGTTTTAGTTCTGACAGGAATTAAAAGAGGAGGGGTGGCATTACAGTTTGGGCAAATGTCGCGGCAGCGCTCTGTCAGGCCAGATTGGGGAAGGAAACTAGTGAGGCGATACGGACGGAACTGAGAAATAAGAAAGGTATGACCACGTTAACGGGGCTATATTACAGACAAGCCAACTGTCCTCGGGATTCAGAGGAACAAATTTGTAAAGAGATGGCAGACTGTTTCAAGGAACATAAAGTTGTTATGGTAGGTGATATTAACTTTCCATGCATTGACTGGGGATCCCACACTGTAAATAGAGCTTGTCAAATGTCTTCAGGAAAGTAAACTTCATCAGTACACAGAAGTACCAAAAAGACAAGGCAGGTGACAGAAGACTTAGCGCTAATAATATGGAATATTTTAGTTACATTCCCCCTCAGATTTTGCTCCAAGGAAGACAAACACAGCATATAGAGTCTTTCCTCTTCACTGAAACATTCTGTCCTAGGCAACACTCCATTGAATCTCCTCTGCCCGTTCTCCAGCCCAATCATATTCTTCCAGGTTGGTGATCAGACCAACCTACTGTACATTCAAATTTTATGTATATAACCAACTGCAAGGTTGCAGCACCAATACTCTGTGGTCACATGCTTTCAATTGCAAAGAGCCCCCCACCCTCAACCATTACCCCCCCCCCCCACCTCCAATCACTAAGCCAATCTTGGATGAAACTTGCCAAATTATCTTGGCTCTCACTTTTTCATCCGGCCTCCCCTGTGGTACCTTGTCATAAATCCTTACTGAAGTCTACATAGTAAACATTAACCACACTATCCTCATCAATATACAATATTAATAAAAGTCTGGAAGGCAGTGATTGTGCAGCCAAATGCAGTAAGATTTAGAGTGTTGAAACCCAACATCTAGGCAGTGTGGAAATCCTCTGGAGTTATGAGTCTCTCAAACAGGTTTTCAGTGCTGGAATGATCTAGGAAAAGGGAATGACCATATTGTAGTGATTGTCTTGCAGAACAGTATAGAATACCTTTTCAATATCAGGGGACAAGCACTGCCCAAGTAGTCACAGCAAATTGGCGTATTCTATAAGCAGCAGATAGCTTGACATTTTTATAACCTCTGATACAAGTCCTGTTTGATGCATTGTGCCCCTGGTGTCCGAGAGGGAAAAGATCATTTTGAATGGAGAAAGAGGGAATTTATGTAGTAATGGGCTGGATTTTCCTCAGCCCTAAGATAAACATGGGTGGTTAGATCACCCAAATGAAGGAGAGGCAGCAGCTAAGAGAATGGAAAAAGCGGAGTCCATTTAGAGGGCCTGGGTCTTAAATGAGATCTACGACTGAAAACTTCTGAATGATTTGAAAGAGATGGAATGGTAATTGTCTGATCTTGGGCTATCAATGGCACCCAGCACGGTCGGATAGTATCCCATTGTCAAATCATTTGGTTGTGAAATAAATTCAACACGTTTGCTGCCACTCAGAATTCTATCTGATGGAGAATTTTCTTCTCCAGCATAGAGACATGTTAGATTTTTGCTGTTTCTTCTGCTTACTAATGTCATAGGAAACAGTTAATTTTGTTTTAAACAATCCACCAGAACTTAATTCACAATGAAGGCATTGTTGATTTAGTGCTTTCTTTGCAGTAACTACCTTGAACTCTTGGGTGTCTGGTCAGTTCCCTAATCAACAATTGTCTACCAGAGGGCATAATCAAAACAATTATCTCATTATATGTCACATTTATTCTTCACGATCCTTACAAGGATTAAAATGCTGATTATATTTGCATTAAATAAGAGTGCTCATGCTGTGAAAGTAATGAAATGTGGAGTGCTTTGAGACAACTATAAGTGTGAAATGCATCATACAAAGAATAAGTGTTTCCATTCGTCCTTGATGGGATGTATTTGGTTTTTTTACAGCCTGGCAATTATATACAAGTATCTGAAAAGCAAGAGACTTTGATGAGTTTGCTGCAGATACCACTTTTTCACATTTCCTGGCAATGTAGAATTTAAAAAAAAAGTCTTGGAATTAAATGGCTTATCTGCAGCATATAGAATAGTAGTTAACAATTATAACCAAGTTCTGATTACTTGTTGAATTCCTATGCTGTCATCAAACATATTTATGTCATTAAATATATCAGGCATTGCGATTTTCCAAAGTAATAGTTTTTTGAATTATGTACTGTAGGAATTACAAACTCAGGATAATGCAAATATAAATGCTGGCTAATCAATAAGATATGCCATTGAAAGTAACTTCATATGTACTGACCAAGGATGAAATCCATTCACTTTCAATTGCACAATAGTACTCTATGCCAGTAAAGGAAGCCAACATTTGTTTTCCATTAAAAATAACGGAAATGATCCAACTAACATGTGAATGTGTAAATCATGCATTATTGGATATAAAAATGCTTCTTTTGTTCTGAGTTACTCGTAATGTTTGCTAGCAGCTATTGCTTACACTCTCTTGATAGTTCACAGCTGATGTTGACTACAAATGTTAGAATTCAAGAAGTGGACATTTGTAGAGGAGGAAATGAGGATGTTGGAACCTGCAGTAATTTTCCAAATATTGTATTGGTTCCAAGTTGAAGAAATGGGTGCAGATTGAAGATATCACAGGTATTATCGGAGAATAGGAATATAAGTAGTAATTACAAGAAGCCAGAAATCAAACAGCACTTTAGAGTGGAGAGTAAACAAGGAATATCACAAATCATACAAGTCACATTACTCAAGAAAAATAGTATCTGACTACAGAATGGTGAATTATAGTAAACTCGCATTTAACCAGTGCTTATGCATCAAAGACTTTATTCTACCTGGCAAAAAAAAATCTACACGGAATGCTTAAAGTTCAAAGTTGAAAGTCCATTTATTATCAAAATATGCATACTGTATGCAGCATTGAGATTTGCCTTCTAGTAAGCAGCCACAAAACAATAAAACAAAATAGAACCGATAATACAAACCTACACAACAAAAACTGTCAAACATCCAATGTGCTAAAAAAGAACAAATTGTACAAATAATAAAAATGTAAACAAATAACACATTGAACATTAACAGCAGAGTCCCTGAAAGTGAGTGCACCTCCACAGAGCCAATTCAGTGCTAAGGCAAGCGAGGCTGGTCCAGGAGCCTGATGGCCATAAGCCACAGCCCCGAAGCCAGTTCAGCACCAAGGAGATTGCTGCTGATTGCAAGGTGTCCAATGGTTTACTAGAATTTTTTACTAGAATGTTACCTGGGTTTCAGCACCTAAATTACAGGGAAAGGTTGAACAAGTTAGGTCTTTATTCTTTGGAGTGTAGAAGGTTGAAGGGGGACTTGATGGAGGTATTTAAAATTATGAAGGGGATAGATAGAGTTGACGTGGATAGGCTTTTTCCATTGAGAGTAGGGGAGATTCAAACAAGAAGACATGAGTTGAGAGTTGGGGGCAAAAGTTTAAGGGTAACACGAGGGGGAATTTCTTTACTCAGAGAGTGGTAGCTGTGTGGAACGAGCTTCCAGTAGAAGTGGTAGATGCAGGTTCAGTATTGTCATTTAAAGTAAAATTGGATAGGTATATGGACAGGAAAGGAATGGAGGGTTATGGGCTGAGTGCAGGTAGGTGGGACTAGGTGAGAGTAAGCATTCGGCACGGACTAGAAGGGCCAAGATGGCCTGTTTCTGTGCTGTAATTGTCATATGGTTTATGATTTAAACCGCAAATTGCACTCAGAGAGTGATAAATACGTTGAAAAGAGCCGTGCAATTCACACAACAAAGCTTGGTAATTTTGATTGTGAGTCATATGTGTAATTTTCCTCAAAGCAGGTATCTTAGGACCAGTGCTCATAGACAAAGTAGAGGAATTTTATGAAATAATGGAAGTCACAAAGCCAAGAATTTATTTTAAAAATATGCTACAGTAATAAATGTATGGTATTTTTTGTGGAATTCTAATGCAGCCAGCCCCCCCCCCCCCATTTCCACAAGGAGACCTACTGGAACAGTCCATGTTCCAATTCTATACGGGTATCTGTCCCCCTCTTCTCCTTTGCTACATCGACGACTGCATTGGCGCTGCCTTCTGCACGCATGCTGAGCTCGTTGACTTCATTAACTTTGCCTCCAACTTTCACCCTGCCCTCAAATTTACCTGGTCCATTTCCGACACCTCCCTCCCCTTTCTTGATCTTTCTGTCTCCATCTCTGGAGACAGCTTACCTACTGATATCTACTATAAGCCTACAGACTCTCACAGCTACCTGGACTATTCCTCTTCCCACCCTGTCTCTTGCAAAAATGCTATCCCCTTCTCACAATTCCTCCGTCTCTGCCGCATCTGCTCTCAGGATGAGGCTTTTCATTCCAGGATGAAGGAGATGTCTTTCTTTTTTAAACAAAGGGGCTTCCCTTCTTCCACCATCAACTCTGCTCTCAAACGCATCTGTCCCATTTCCCGCACATCTGCCCTCACCCCATCCGCCCGCCACCACACTCAGGATAGGGTTCCCCTTGTCCTCACCTACCACCCCACCAGCCTCCAGGTCCAACGTATAATTCTCCGTAACTTCTGCCACCTCCAACAGGATACCACTACCAAGCACATCTTTCCCTCCCCCCCCCTTCTGCTTTCCGCAGGGATCGCTCCCTATGTGACTCGCTTGTCCACTCATCCCCCCCATCCCTTCCCACCGATCTCCCTCCTGGCACTTATCCTTGTAAGCGGAACAAGTACTACACCTGCCCTTACACTTCCTCCCTCACCACCATTCAGGGCCCCAGACAGTCCTTCCAGGTGAGGCGACACTTCACCTGTGAGTTGGCTGGTGTGGTATACTGCGTCCGGTGCTCCCGGTGTGGCCTTTTATATATTGGTGAGACCCGACGCAGATTGGGAGACCGTTTCACTGAACACCCAAGCTCAGTCTGCCAGAGAAAGCAGGATCTCCCAGTGGCCACACATTTTAATTCCATGTCCCATTCCCATTTTGATATGTCTATCCATGGCCTCCTCTACTGTCAAGATGAATCCAAACTCAGGTTGGAGGAACAACACCTTATATACCGGCTGGGTAGCTTCCAACCTGATGGCATGAACATTGACTTCTCTAACTTCCATTAATGCCCCTCCTCTCCTTCTTACCCCATCCCTGACATATTTAGTTGTTTGTTTTTACTCTCTCTCTGCCCATCACTCTGCCTGTTCTTCATCTCCCTCTGGTTCTCCCCCTTCCCCCTTTCTTTCTCCCGAAGCCTCCCGTCCCATGATCCTTTCCCTTCTCCAGCTCTGTATCACTTTCGTCAATCACCTTTCCAGCTCTTAGCTTCATCCCACCCCCTCTGGTCTTCTCCTATCATTTCGCATTTCCCCCTCGCCCCGCTACTTTCAAATCTCTTAGTATCTTTCCCTTCAGTTAGTCCTGACGAAGGGTCTCGGCCCGAAACGTCGACAGTGCTTCTCCCTATAGATGCTGCCTGGCCTGCTGAGTTCCACCAGCATTTTGTGTGTGTTGCTTGAATTTCCAGCATCTGCAGATTTCCTCGTGTTAGACCTATTGTTCTGATGGAATTTCAATTAAATTAGGTATTCTCTTTTATTACCACCAATTTATCTTACCAGCAATTCTTCACTGGCTCAGAGAATTCATTAGAGAGTTGTGGATGATAATTTAAAAAAAACACTAGGCAGTTGGTACAAAACTGAGACTTTGAAGATGCTTTAGATTAGAACTGAGGTCACAAGGGCAGTGTATATGATAGGCTGCACAGCGAGGCAGTTAGAGCTGTTACAGCTCCAGAGATATGGCTTCAATCTGATCTCTGGTGTAAACTCTTTCTGTGATTATGCACAGTTGGCTTCTGTTGGGCATTCTGGTTTCCTTCCCCATCACTAATGCATGGAACTGTAGTTTAATTTGCCCCAGCAAATTGCTGGAAATTTGAGGAAAGGAGCATAGATGAGATAAGAGTAGTGAAAAACTGAGTGTTTGAAGATAAGCAGAGACTCAATGGACTGAAGAGACCATTTACATGCAGTCTTTCCTTATGTCCCCTCCCTCCCACAGCCCTCAAATACGGTTTCTTCTATGTCCTTTCCATTTTCAAGTTCCTCTTTATTCCACATATGTTTGAGTTCCTCTATCCTGCCCATGAACCATATCCTCCCTCTGCTTGGCACGTCCAGGTACCTTTCTGTCGTCCTACCCCAACGTACAATTTCCTCTGTTACTACTTCATGACTGAATTACTGAGTAACTGCACCCACCACACATCCCCTCTCATCCCCCACGTCCAGTCTGGTCTGCCTCTTTGTAACTGAATTGTCCTTTGCCCTCCTCATGTCTGAGTACCTTATAAACAGGTTCCTCATTGCCTGCCTTTTCCATTTACTTTCATGTCTCTTTCATCATATTATTTATCCCTGTCCCATACAATCCTCTTATCCAAGTTGCTCTCTGTCCCTCCCCCTCCCATAGCTAGATTCATCTCAGATTAATCCCTCTGCACTCCACCCCACGTATGCACCAGTATTTCATCGATTTTCCTCTGCTTCATCCTGATACCTGGATATTTGGTCTCCTCCATTGCTGAGTTCATTGCTCCTCCATTTGCAGACTTTATCTAGTTCTATATAGGTTCCTTTATATCGTAGACAATGAACATGGACGTGCTTTTCAAGAAAGGCATCAGGGAAAATTTGGTAACAATAGATGTGTGAGCTTACATCAATTGTAAGAGCAATACTGGAAAACATTCTGAAGAAGTGGATTAATATCCTTCTCAGTGTTTATTTTCTTCCTGAGACAATTCCTGAACCACTAGGTTCCTCCAGATTCCAGTATCTACAGTCTTTCATGTCTCCTTATCTTGGGAATGAAGCTGGTCAGTGGGTGGAACGTTTTGTAAATGGTGGCCATAACTCCATCCATTTCAAAGTGATTATAGAAAAGGATAACAAAGATTTTAGACTGAAAGAAGGCCACGTTCATTAACATAAGAGAACCTGGGAAAAACAGATATGGAACACCTACTGTTTGTAGGTAAGACTACATCTACATTGTGAAAACATTCACAAAGAAGAAATAGCATGAGTCCAATGGCAAGAACTCCCTGCAAGGGTAAAAGCCAGATTATAGGGAACCTCGGATGTTAAGGTTGGAAAGGAGAAAAAAGGAAGTATATGATAGACAAGCAACACACACAAAATGCTGGTGGAATGCAACAGGTCAGGCAGTATCTACAGGGAGAAGCGCTGTCAATGTTTCGGGCCGAGACCCTTCGTCGGGACTTGATTTTGGCAACTAAAGACATGAGTATTATAAAGCATAAGGAGATATTTAAAACATGAAATTGAGATGGCTAGAAGAGGTCATGAGAAATTATTGGCAGATAGAATTAAAGTAAATCCAGAAGTAATCTGTAAACATGATAATGGCCACGTATATCAGGGACAACTGGAATAATCCATGCATGTAGCCAGAAGGTGTAGGCAAGGTCCTAAATAAATATTAGTCAGCTGTAGTTGGAGAATTCATTGATGATGTAGTGAAAGTCTAGTGCAGGTCTCTATAAATAAAAAGGATGTACTCATTGCCTCTGTGGTCCTAAAAATTGATACATCACCAGCACTAGGTAGGATTTATCCCAGGTTGCTAGGAGAAGCAAGGGAAGAGATCGCTGCTGCTGTGGCTGAAGCATTCAAATCTGTGTTGAATGAGTGAGGTACCAGATGATTGGAGGGCAGCAAATATGATCCCCTTTTGTAGAAAGGCCACAGAGGAAAGCTGATACTATAGAGAAATAAGACTAATATTAGGTGGGAGGTTCTAGAAAAAAGTATGAGGCAGAAGATTAACGAGTACTTGAAAAGAGAGGAACTAATCAGAGACTGACCAATTTGACTTAGTTATATGAAGAGTTAATGAAGTAATCAATAAGGGCAGGATGTAGCTGAGACTCACATTACTTATTGTATATGTGATCTACTTTGGTAATGGTGTCCCACAAGGATTGGTACCGACACTCTTGTGGTTTGAAATTTATATGAATGAATTGGATCTGGTGTGGGGTACAATATCAGTAAGTTTGTGCATACAAGAAGATTGGCAGAGTTGTTGATAGTGTGGAAGATAGTCAGAGGCTTTGAGAGATGGCAATGTGTTGGTGAAATAGGCAAAAAATTGTAGATGGAGTTTAATCCAGTCAACTATGAGGTGATAAATTTTAGGAGCATGCCATGAATGTCTGGGTCTGTGTGAATATTGAAGGTAAGAGGGATCTTGGATTATATCCACGGATCCTTAAAGGTGGCAACAAACATTGTTAACATTGTGAGAAAGCTGTATATGGTACTGACCTTTATCACTTGGGCACTGAATACTAAAGTAGGGACATTATGCTCTTGCAATGATTTGGATGTAAATGTGCAAGGCTTAATCAGTAAGTTCGTGTTAGGAGTTACTGTAGATTACAAGGAAATATTGATCAGTTGGAGAAAAGGAGTGGCAAATGAGTTTAAACACAGATAACTGTAAGTTGATGGACTTTGGAAAATCAAACCAGTGTAGAAATTGTACTATGAATGGAACAGAGGGACAAAGTAGTACAAGGGCATTGAAAGTGGTGTCAAATAGACATGGTTATGAAAAAAGCTTTTAGTACATGGGCCTTCACTAGTTAAAGCACTAAGTATAGGACCTGGGACATTATTTTGCACTTGTGTAAGTCCTTGGAGAGGCCACACTTGGAGTACTGTGTACAGTGTTGATGACCCTGTGTTAGAAAAGGTGTAGTTAAACTGGCAAGCGTACAGAAAAGATTTATGAGGACATTGCAAGGACTAGAAGGTTTGAGTTAGAGGGAGATATTGGCCAGACTAGGTCATTATTTCTTGGTACAGAGGGGAATAAGGGGCAATGTCATAGGAATGCTTAAAATTATGAGAGGCATAGATAAAGTGGATGGCAATTTTTTTCCCCTCCAGGATAAAGTAGTTCAAAACCAGGGCAATGATTCAGGATATGAAGGGCAAAACTTAATAAGGACAAGCCACAATTTTTCATGCAGAGTGTGGTGAGTGTATGGAATGAGATGCTAGCAGTAGTTAGGGCAGGTACAATAATATCATTTAAGAAGCACTTGGACGAGTACAATCAGGGTGGGACTTAGAGGGTTATGGGCCAAATGCAGGAATTTGGGACTAGCTGGTTGGGCATCTGCATGGCTAGGACTTGATGGGCCATAGGGCCTGTATCCATGCTGTATTAATCTATAAATCTATGATAAAAATGCCATTTCTCTTTCATTGAATCTATAGCTCTCTCCCTTTTAATATGATCATTAAGAGATTCTGTGCATTTAAGAACTGGTGAGATTCTGATGTATGCATAATAAATTGTTACAAGTTGCTTTCAGCTGAGCCCATTTCAATCAGGAAATGCACTTTCCAACATTTGTTTTCACTGGCAATCTGATGGGGCGCATTAGCACAATATACAGTATACTAATATAAGGGCAAAATCTGATTTCTAACTACAAACTACAAAACAAATTTTCAAGGGACACCAATTGGAAAGGCAAATTGGATTTCCTCAAGGTCAAATTCCTCAACTTTCAATATCTTTCAACAAATTTGCATGCTTTTGTTTGGAATTACTGATAAACCATGTGTGATATTTATGGTAGAAATTAATTGTATTTAGACCATATGACATAGGAACTGAATTAGGCCACACAGCCCATCAAATCTGCTTCACAATTCCATCATGGCTGATTTATTGTCAGGAACGCAGCCCAAACGCAGGACGCAGACACTGAAGTACTAGGGGGAGGACAGGATGGGGATGCCATGGCATTTAAGGGTAGAGCTGGGGTTCAGGTCGATAGAGTGTCAGGCAGGCAGAGTGGAGCGGGCTCCCGGAGTTTGAGTTCAGGTAGACAGGCTCCCGGGGTTCAGGCAGGCAGAGTGGAGCGGGCTCCCGGAGTTCAGGCAGGCAGGTCCCCGGGGTTCAGGCAGACAGGTCCCCGGGGTTCAGGCAGGCAGGCAGGTCCCCGAGGTTCAGGCAGGCAGACAGGTCCCCGGGGTTCAGGTAGACAGGTCCCCGGGGTTCAGGCAGACAGACAGGTCCCCGGGGTTCAGGCAGGCAGACAGGTCCCCGGGGTTCAGGCAGGCAGGTCCCCGGGGTTCAGGCAGACAGACAGGTCCCCGGGGTTCAGGCAGACAGGTCCCCGGGATTCAGGCAAGCAGACAGGTCCCCGGGGTTCAGGCAGACAGACAGGTCTCTGGGGTTCAGGCAGACAGGCAGGTCCCCGGGGTTCAGGCAGGCAGGTCCCCGGGGTTCAGGCAGGCAGACAGGTCCCCGGGGTTCAGGCAGACAGGTCCCCGGGGTTCAGGCAGACAGGTCCCCAGGGTTCAGGCAGGCAGACAGGTTCCCGGGGTTCAGGCAGACAGACAGGTCCCCGGGGTTCAGGCAGGCAGACAGGTCCCCGGGGTTCAGGCAGACAGGTCCCCGGGGTTCAGGCAGACAGACAGGTCCCCGGGGTTCAGGCAGACAGGTCCCCGGGGTTCAGGCAGGCAGGCAGGTCCCCGAGGTTCAGGCAGGCAGACAGGTCCCCGGGGTTCAGGTAGACAGGTCCCCAGGGTTCAGGCAGACAGACAGGTCCCCGGGGTTCAGGCAGGTAGACAGGTCCCCGGGGTTCAGGTAGACAGGTCCCCAGGGTTCAGGCAGACAGACAGGTCCCCGGGGTTCAGGCAGACAGACAGGTCCCCGGGGTTCAGGCAGGCAGGTTCCCGGGGTTCAGGCAGACAGGTCCCCGGGGTTCAGGCAGACAGGTCCCCGGGGTTCAGGCAGGCAGGCAGGTCCCCGGGGTTCAGGCAGACAGACAGGTCCCCGGGGTTCAGGCAGGCAGGTCCCCGGGGTTCAGGCAGACAGACAGGTCCCCGGGGTTCAGGTAGACAGGTCCCCGGGGTTCAGGCAGGCAGGCAGGCAGGTCCCCGGGGTTCAGGCAGACAGACAGGTCCCCGGGGTTCAGGTAGACAGGTCCCCGGGGTTCAGGCAGACAGGCAGGCAGGTCCCCGGGGTTCAGGCAGGCAGTCTGGTCCCCGGGGTACAGGAGGGCAGGCAAACAGATCTAGGTGGCTAGATAGGCTGGCGGAGAGCCCTCCCTGGGTGGGCCGCATATATCTCGGGTAGGGTCGCCTCCCAGGCAGAAACACCGGAGGCCTGGGCACGACGCGAACCCTTAGGCGGGTGCAGGGAACAATCCTAGGGTTCGGGCGGAAGAGGAGGACGAGGCAGAGGAGAGCCCTCCCTGGGCGGGCCGCATATATCCCGGGTAGGGCCGCCTCCCAGGCGGAAACACCGGAGGCCTGGGCACAACGCGGACCCCTAGGCGGGTGCGGGGCACAATCGCAGGGTTCAGGCGGAAGAGGTGGTCAGGGCAGAACCCCCGCCGGGCAGCGGCAGACCGACCGGGCCTACCCGACGGAGGCAAGGGGTAGGAACGGGCATAGGTCCAGGGTGACCAACACAACAGCCATGATAGCAGGAAAATCGGGAAAGGCCGGCAGACAGTGCGACCGCGCGAACAACACAAACGAGCAGAGAAGTGGGACCAGTGCATGGGAAGAAAGGTGGGGGAGAGGACCAACCTGGCAGTACTGGTACGGGGCAGAGAAGCATGATGAGGAGTAGATCTGAGCCCGGGCAGGATAACAGAATGCAGAGAAGAGATCGGAGCCGACAGGGAACAGAACAAAACAACCACCCACCTGGTCCCAGTCCCAAGGCCCCTTATAAACACCTGCAGCTCAATGAGTCACAGGTGTGCCTCCTTGCGCCAGGAGGGTCCTAACTAGTTCACAGGTGATGGGAGGGGCAACTGCAGGACCCGGAGTCCGGAGCCCTCGGACTGGATCGAAACGCGGAACGCGGATTCCAGACCGGAACGGACCTTGACATTTATTATCCCTCTCAAGCCCATTCGCCTGCCTGCTCCCTGTAACCTTTGACACTCTTTCTAATCAAGAGCCTATCAATCTCCACATTAAATATGCAGAAAGATTTAGCCTCATATTGTCCACAAACTTGGCCACAAAGCCACCAATTCCATCTGCCAAATCATTGACATATAACGTGGAAAGAAGCCATCTTAACATCACAAGACAGCTGCGGCCAGCCAGAAAAGGCCCCCTATATTCTTACTCTTTGCTTCCTGACAGTCAGTCAATCATCTATCCATGCTAGTATCTTTCCTATAATACCATGGGATCTTATCTTAAGCAGCTTCATATGTGGCACCTTGTGGAAGTCCTTATGAAAATCCAAATAAATACCATCCACTGACTCTCCTTTGTCTATCCTGCCTGATATTTCCTCAAAGAATTCTGACAGTTTTGTCTGGCAAGCTTTCCCCTTAAGGAAACCATCCTAACTTTACCTACTTTGTCATGTGCCTCCAAGTACCCTGAAACCATATACTATATAATAGATTCCAACATCCTTCCAACCACTGAGGTTGGGCTAATTTGACATATAATTTCCTTCTGCCTCCCTCCCTTCTTAAAGAGTGGAGTGACATTTGCAATTTCCTGGTCCCCTGGAACAATTCCAGAATCTAGTGATTCTTGAAAAGTGATTACTAGTGCCTCCACAACCTATTCAGTTTCTTCTTTCAGAACCCTGGTGTGTAGTCCATCTGATTCAGATGACTTATCTACCTTTAGATCTTTAAGCTTCCCAAGCACTTTCTCCTTAGTAATACTTACTACACTCACTTCTACCCTCTGACATTCTTGAATTTGGAAGACCAACACAAAATACTTATTAATTTTGCCAGCAATTTCTTTGTCCCCCATTACTATCTCTCCAATGTCATTTTCCAAAGGTCTGATACCCAGTCTTGCCTCTCTTTAGTATATCTGAAAATCTTTCTGTATTCTCATTATTTTATTGGCTAGCTTACCTTCATATTTAATGTATCTTCTCCTTATGGCTTTATGGTGACCTTCTGTTGATTTTTAAAAGCTTCCCAATCCTCTGATTTCCTGATAATTTTTGCTATATTATATGCCCTCTGCTTTTGTGCTTTGTATTTGACTCTCCTCATCACAGTTGCATTACCCTTCCTTTAGAATACATCTTCATCTTTAGGATTTATCTACCCTGCATATTTCAAATTACTCCTAGAAACTCCAGCCTATTCTGTTCTTCCATCATCCTTACTCATGGCACCTTCCAATAGACTTTAGCTAGTTCCTCTCTCATGCCTCTGTAATTCCCTTTACTCCACTGTAATACTGATATATCTAACATTATCTCCTTCTTAAACTGCAGTGTGAACTATATCATATGATGATTACTGCCTTCTGAGGGTTCCTTTCCCAAATTTCACAACATATGCTGGTGATGTTAAACCTGATTCTGATTCTGATTCAAATGAAAGCTGGTTCATTACACAACACCCAATCCAGAATTGCCTTTCCCTTTGAGAGCACAACCACAAGCTGCTCTAAAAACCCATCTCATAGGCATTCTGTAAATTCCCTCTCTTGGGATCCAGCACCAACCTGATTTTCCCAATCTGCCTGCATATTGAAATCCCCCATGACTATTATAACAATACTTTTTTAAAATGCTTTTTCTACCTCCTGTTGAATTTGTACCCCACAACCTGGCTTCTGTTCGGAGCTTGTACATAATTCCCATCAGCGTCTTTTTACCCTTACAGTTTCTTAACTCTACCCACAAGTATACAACATCTTTCAATCCTATGTCACCTCTTTCTAAGGATATCAGAGCAAACCTACCCTTCCCTTCCTGTCTTTTTGATGTAATGTGTATCCTTGAGTTTAAGCTCCCAACTTTTTTCAGCCACAACTCAGTGATGCCCATGATGTCATAACTGCCGATCACTAACTGTACAAGAAGATCATCTATCTTATTCCATACACAATGTGCATTCAAATATAACAATTTAGTCCTGTATTTATCACTCCTTGATTTGCACCCGTGTTACACTTTATCTCATTTCACTGACTGTAATTTTGCCCTATTATCTGCCTGTCCTTCCTCACATTCTCACTATACACTACTTGTATACCTACTGCCCAATCCTCAGCCCTATCATTCTGGTTCCTATACCCCTGCCAAATTATTTTAAACCCTCACCAACAGCTCTAGCAAACCTAACAACATAGATATTAGTTCCCCTTGGGTTCATATCCCTCCCTTTCTATATAGGTCATACCTTCCCCAGAAGGGATCCCAGTGATCCAGAAATCTGAAGCCCAATTCTTCAGCCACATGTTCATCTGTCAAATCATGCTACTGTTACACTCACCAACATGTGCCAAAGTCAGCCATCCACGGAGGCCCCAGAGGTCCTGCTTTTTCAGCTTTCTACCTAATTCCCTATATTCTCTCTTCAGGGCCTTATCCCTTTTGCTATCCAAGGTCGTTGGTACATATATGTACCACAACTTCTGGCCTCACTCTCCCCCTTTAGAACGCTTTGGACCCAACCCTGATCCTGTCACCTGGGAGTCAACGTACCATCTATGTGTGTCTATAGTGCCCACAGAATCTCCTGTCTGTTCCTCTAACAGTGGAATCCCCTATCCCTACTGCACTCATTTTCTTCTGCCTCTCCTTCTGAGCCAGAGACCCAGGCTCAGTGCCAGAGACATGACCACAGTGGCTTTCCTCTGCTAAGTCATCCCCCTTCCCCCCAAAACTACCCAAAGCAGTATATCTGTTGTTGAATGGTATGTCCACAGGTTTACACGTCACTGGCTGCTTATCCCCTTTTCTCCTCATAAAAGTCCTGCACCTTGGGTGTAACTACCTCCCTGTATGCCCTGTGGATCAACCCCTCAGCTTTCCAAATGATCTGGAATTCATTATCCGTGATTTATTATTTCCTACAAAGCAAGGAGGATTGCCATTAATGGTTCATTCGCCATCTGGAAATAATAACACAAGGAGTCTAAGCTTTTCCAGATATTCAGCACTTTGGTTATGCCATACACTTGTAGAAGACCTTCAAACAAGGTACATCAATCGGCAATTGCTGGGAACATATTTTTTAATCACAATCCTTAAGCTCCCTCCTTGCAGCCACTGACCTATATTTCTCAGTTGTCTTCAGCATCAGCTTGGACCCAATGACAGATGCAAATTTTTATAAAAGTCAACTAAATAATCTACATTCCCATGGAGATTTTCTCTCCAGATCTTGTACAATACAAGTTCTTTTATATTCTTAGGCTATTCCTGAATAAAGTATGTTATGGTACCAGAGTGCCAAAACAGGCTGCCAGGAGAGCTGACTGAAACTTTGCTGTCAGGAGAACGACGGCCAAAGCTTTTTTCACTTCATTGAAATAATTTGACTGCTTAACGTTTTTGGATTTTTTAATTAATTAAATTCTATTTTGGAATAATTTTAATTTCTCTAACAAGATTTTTTTTTAAAAAATTCTGACTAATTCTGAAAGTTCATGAACCTGGAAGGATTTCACAAATGCTCAATTTAAAAGGCAAGTTTGATTGTTAGTGAACCTGGAATGTGCATGTCTTTGTTTGCCAAAGTCGTTCCATTATAACAACAGATCATTTTTGCTGGTAAAAACCATCTGATGCCTCAGCCTTGCTGAAGTACTGGGAGCTGCAGGACCATGTGGAAAGTGGAACTTCATCCTGGTTACAGAGATCTTGGAGTAGCAACAGATCTGCCCCAATACTTCCCTGAAAATGAATATAAACTACTAACACTGAGTCAAGAGGGCCATGAACTAGTTCCCACCATGCAGGGTGATGTTAGTGTATACTACACATAGGAGAACTGATGGTTTTATTTTCCCCTTTGTCTTAACCTACAAGAAAATTCTGTATTATGATGGGATTCACCAAGTGAATCCCTGATAGGCAACATCAGGGATAGATTTTTGACAAAAGTTCTCTAAATCTCCAAACTGGGGACAAGGCAATGTCAGATGATCTGAATAAGTACAGTATTTTACATCAGTCTTCACGTTGGGAGACACTAGAAATATACTGGGTGTTTGAGAGTGTTAGGAGGCAGAAGTGAGTGCAGTTGCTATTACTAGGGAGAAGGAGCTTGGGAAGCTGTTGGATCAGAAGTTAGATAAATCACCTGGACCAGATGGACTACACCCATGGGTCCTGAATGAGGTAGCTGAAGAGATTGTGGAGGCATCAGTGATGATCTTTCAAGAATTACTAGATTCTGACATGGTTCCGGAGGACTGGAAAATTACATTTGTCACTTCACTGTTCAGTAAGGGACAGAGTCAGAAGAAAGGAAATTATAGGCCAGTTAGCCTAACCTCAGTGGCTGGGGAGATGTTGGAGTCACTTGCTAAGGATGAGGTTTCGGGGTACTTGGAGGTACATGATAAAATGGGTCAAAGTCAGTATTGTTACCCTACAATGCCTGAGAAATCTGTTGGCATTTCTTCAGGAGATAACAAGCAAGATAGACAAAGAAATATTGGTAGATGCTGTGTACTTGGATTTTCCACAGACCTTTGACAAAATGGCACACATGAGGCTGCTTAGCAAAATAACAGCCCATCATATTCTCGGCTCAAATTGTTGACAGCTTATTCCTCTCCACAGATGCTGCCTGGCCTTCTGAGTTCCTCCAGCATGTTGTGTGTGTTGCTCTGGATTTCCAACATCTGTAGACTTTCTTGTGTTTAGGGAAGATACTAGCCTGGATAGAGCACTGGCTGATTGGCAGGAGCCAAAGAATGGGAATTAAGGGAGCCTTTCCAGATTGGCTGCTGGTGACCAATGGTGTTTCACAGTGGTTGGTATTGGGACTGCTTCTTTTTAATTTGTATGTTAATGATTTGGATGATGGAATTGATGGCTTTGTAGCTATGTTTGCAGATGGTATGAAGATAGGTAGAGCAGCTGGAAATGTTTGGAAAGCGGGGAGGCTGTAGAAGGACTTAGACAGATTAGGAGAACGGGCAAAGAAGTGGCAGGTGGAATATGGTATCATGAAGTGTATGAACATGCACTTTAGCAGAAGGAATGAAAGCATAGACTATTTTCTAAATGGGAAGAAAATTCAAAAATCTGAGGTGCAAAGGAACTTTGGAGACCTCATGCAGGGTTCCCCAAAAGTTAACTTGAAAGTTGAGTTGGTGGTGAGGAACACAAATGCAATGTTAGCATTCATTTTGAGAGGACTAGAATATAAAAACAAGGATGTAATGCTGAGGCTTTATAAGGTATTGGAGTATTGTGAACAGTTTTGGGCACCTTATCTAAGAAAGGATGTACCAACATTGGAGAGGGTTCAAAGGAGGTTCATGAAAATGATTCTGGGATTATAGAACGGGTGTTAGTGTACAGGGAAACAGAGTAGGGAGGCTTTGGCTCAATGGGGCTTTGGCGATAACGGGTCGATGCGAGGTAGGTTGCCTGTGTAGAATGCAGACTGGAAGCATATGTGTGAGGCCAGTGTCCTGTGCTTGGTATCAGATGTGGGAAGTCCGGGAGACTCCCAGCCTCCCAGACAGCCACATTTGCGCCAGGTGCGTCGAGCTGCAGCTCCTTAGGGACCGCATTAGGGAACTGGAGATGCAGCTCGATGACCTTCACTTGGTCAGGGACAGTGGGGAGGTGATAGAGAGGAGCTATAGGCAGGTAGTCACACCAGGGCCTCAGGAGACAGATAAGTGGGTAACAGTCATGAGAGGGAATGGTAGGAGTCAGATGCTAGAGAGCACCCCTGTGGCTGTAACCCTTGACAATAAGTACTCCTGTTTGAGTACTGTTTGGGGGGGGGGGGGGGGAACAGCCTAACTGGGGGAAGCAACAGCAGCCGTGCCTCTGGCACAGAGTCCGGCCCTGGGACTCAGAAGAGTAGGGAAAGGAAGAGGATGGCAGCAGTGATAGGGGAGTCTATAGTTAGGGGGTCAGACAGGCGATTCTGTGGACACAGGTAAGAAACACGGATGATAGTTTGCCTCCCAGGTGCCAGGGTCTGGGATGTTTCTGATCGCGTCCATGATATCCTGAAGTGGGAAAGAGAACAGCCAGAGGTCGTGGTACATATTGGTATCAACAACATAGGCAGGAAAAGGGAGGAGGTCCTGAAAACAGACTACAGGGAGTTAAGAAGGAAGTTGATAAAAAGGACCACAAAGGTAGTCATCTCGGGATTACTGCCTGTGCCACGCGACAGTGAGCATAGGAATAGAATGAGGTGGAGGATAAATGCGTGGCTGAGGGATTGGAGCAGAGGGCAGGGATTCAGATTTCTGGATCTTTGGGACCTCTTTTGGGGCAGGTGTGACCTGTACAAAAAGGATGGGTTGCACTTGAATCCCAGGGGACCAATATCCTGGGGGAGGGGAGGTTTTCTAAGGCTATTGGGGAGAGTTTAAACGAGGATTGCTGGGGGGTGGGAACCAAACTGAAGAGATGGAGGAAGTTTCGGTTGGCTCTCAAATAAAGAAAGCTTGGTGACAGTGCGAGAGGGAGGATAGGCAGGTGATAGAGAAGGATGCACTCAGACAGATGTGTCTATTTTATTGCAAGAAGTATTATAAACAAAGCAGATGAGCTTAGAGCGTGGATCAGTACTTAGAGCTATGGTGTGGTGGCCATTACAGAGACTTGGATGGCTTAGGGGCAGGAATGGTTACTTCAAGTGCCAGACTTTAGATGTTTCAGAAAAGACAGGGAGGGAGGCAAAAGAGGTGGGGGTGTGGCACTGTTGATCAGAGATAGTGTCATGGCTGCAGAAAAGAAGGAAGACATTGAGGGATTGTCTACCGAGTTTCTGCGGGTGGAAGTTAGGAACAGGAAGGGGTCAATAACTCAACTGGGTGTTTTTTTATAGACATCCCAAAAATAACAGGGACATCAAGGAGCAGATAAGGAGACAGATTCTGGAAAGGTGTAATAATAACAGGGTTGTCGTATTTGGAGATTTAGATAGGGTGGAGTCGAGGGGTTTAGATAGGGTGGAGTTTGTTAGGTGTGTTTAGAAAGGTTTCTTGACAAAATATGTAGATAAACCTACAGGAGGAGAGGCTGTACTTGATCTGGTATTGGGAAATGAACCTGGTCAGGTGTCAGATCTCTCAGTAGGAGAGCATTTTGGAGATAGTGATCACAATTCTATCTCCTTTACCATAGCATTAGAGAGGGACAGGAACAGACAAGTTAGGAAAGCATTTAATTGGAGTAAGGGAAAATCAGATAGGAACTTGGAAGCATAAATTAGAAATAGATGTTCTCAGGGAAATGTACGGAAGAAATGTGGCAAATGTTCAGGGGATATTTGTGTGGAGTTCTGCATAGCTACATTCCAATGAGACAGGGAAAGGATGGTAGGGTACAGGAACCGTGGTGTACAAAGGTTGTTGTAAATCTGGTCAAGAAGAAAAGAAGAGCTTATGAAGGGTTCAAAATACTAGGTAATGATAGAGATCTAGAAGATTATAAGGCTAGCAGGAAGGAGCTTAAGAAAGAAATTAGGAGAGCCAGAAGGGGACATGAGAAGGCCTTGGCAGACAGGATTAAGGAAAACCCCAAGGCATTCTACAAGTATGTGAAGAGCTAGAGGATAAGACGTAAGAGAATAGGACCAATCAAGTGTGACAGTGGAAAAGTGGGTATGGAACTGGAGGAGGTAGCAGAAGTAGTTAATGAGTACTTTGCTTCAGTATTCACTGCTGAAAAGGATCTTGGCGATTGTAGGGATGACTTACAGTGGACTGAAAAGCTTGAGCATGTAGATATTAAGAAAGAGGATGTGCTGGAGATTTTAGAAAGCATCAAGTTGGATAAGTCACCAGAACTGGACAAGATGTACCCCAGGCTACTGTGAGAGGTGAGGGAGGAGATTGCTGAGCCCCTGGTGATGATCTTTGCATCATCAATGGGACAGGAGAGATTCTGGAGGATTGGCAGGTTGCGGATGTTGTTCCATTATTCAAGAAAGGGAGTATAACCATATAACAATTACAGCACGGAAAGAGGCCATCTCGCCCTTCTAGTCTGTACTGAACGTTTACTCCCACCTAGTCTCATACTCAGCCCATAACCCTCCATTCCTTTCCTGTCCATATACCTATCCAATTTTACTTTAAATGACAATATTGAACCTGCCTCTACCACTTCTACTAGAAGCTTGTTCCAAACAGCTACCACTCTCTGAGTAAAGAAGTTCCAACTCGTGTTACCCCTAAACTTTTGCCCCTTAACTCTCGTCCTCTTGTTTGAATCTCCCCTACTCTCAATGGAAGAAGCCTATCCACATCAACTTTATCTATCCCTCTCATAATTTTAAATACCTCTATCAAGTCCCCCCTCAACTTTCTATGCTCTAAAGAATAAAGACCTAACTTGTTCAACCTTTCTCTGTAACTTAGGTGCTGAAACCTAGGTAACATTCTAGTAAATCTTCTCTGTACTCTCTCTATTTTGTTGACTTCTTTCCTATAATTCGGTGACCAGAACTGTACACAATACTCCAAATTTGGCCTTACCAATGCCTTGTACAATTTCAACATTACAACCCAACTCTTACACTCAATGCTCTGATTTATAAAGGCCAGCATACCAAAAGCTTTCTTCACCACCCTATCCACATGAGATTCCACCTTCAGGGAACTATGCACCATTATTCCTAGATCACTCTGTTCTACTGCATTCTTCATTGCCCTACCATTTACCATGTATGTCCTATTTTGATTAGTCCTACCAAAATGTAGCACCTCACACTTATCAGCACTGAACTCCATATGCCATCTTTCAGCCCACTCTTCGAACTGGCCTAAATCTCTCTGTAAGCTTTGAAAACCTACTCATTATCCACAATGCCACCTATCTTAGTATCATCTGCATACTTACTAATCCAATTTACCACCCCATCATCCAGATCATTAATGTATATGACAAACAACATTAGACCCAATACAGATCCCTGAGGCACACCACTAGTCACCAGCCTCCAACCTGACAAACAGTTATCCACCACTACTCTCTGGCATCTCCCATCCAGCCACTGTTGAATCCATTTTACTACTTCAATATTAATACCTAACGATTGAACCTTCCTAACTAACCTTCCGTGTGGAACCTTATCAAAGGCCTTACTGAAGTCCATATAGACAACATCCACTGCTTTATCCTCGTCAACTTTCCTCGTAACCTCTGCAAAAAATTCAATAAGATTTGTCAAACATGACCTTCCATGCACAAATCCATGTGGACTGTCCCTAATCAGACCCTGTCTATCCAGATAATTATATATACCATCTCTAAGAATACTTTCCATTACTTTACCCACCACTGACGTCAAACTTACAGGCCTATAATTGCTAGGTTTACTCTTAGAATCCTTTTCAAACAATGGAACCACATGAGCAATACACCAGTCCTCCAGCACCATCCCCATTTCTAATGCAGAGTAGAACCAGCCCAGGAAATTATAGACCGGTGAGTCTTACTTCAGTGGTTGGTAACTGGTTGGAAAAGATCCTGAGAGGCAGGATTTATGAACATTTGGAGAGGCATAATATGATTAGGAATACTCAGTATGGCTTTCTGAAAGGCAGGTCATGCCTTATGAATCTGATTGAACTTTTTGAGGATGTGATGAAACACATTAATGAAAGTAGAGCTGTTGATGTACTGTATATGAATTTCAGCAAGGAATTTGACAAGGTACCCCATGCAAGGCTTATTGAGAAAGTAAGGAGGCATGGGATCCAAGGGAACATTGCTTTGTGGATCCAGAACTGGCTTGCCCAGAGAAGACAAAGAGTGGTTGTAGATAGGTGATATTCTGGATGGAGGTCAGTGACCAATGGTGTGCCTCAGGGATCTGTTCTGGGACCCTTACTCTTCGTGATTTTTATAAATGACCTGGATGAGGAAGTGGTAGGATGGGTTAGTAAATTTGCTGATGACACAAAGGTTGGGGCGCTGTGGATAGTGTGGAGGGCTGTTGGAGGTTACAGCGGGACATTGATAGAATGCAAAAACGGGCTGAGAAGTGGCAGATAGAGTTCAATCCAGATAAGTTTGAGGTGGTTCATTTTGGTAGGTCAAATATGATGGCAGAATATAGTATTAATAGTAAGACTCTTGGCAGTGTGGAGGGTCAAAGGGATCTTGGGGTCCGAGTCCATAGGATACTCAAAGCTGCTGTGCAGGTTGACTCTGTGGTTAAGAAGGCATACAGTGCATTAGCCTTCATCAATCGTGGGATTGAGTTTAGGAGCCCAGAGGTAATGTTGCAGCTATATAGGGCCCTGGTCAGACCCTGCTTAGAGTACTGTGCTCAGTGCTCAGGTCACCTCACTGCAGGAAGGATGTTGAAACCATAGAAAGGGTGTAGAGGAGATTTACAAGGATGTTGCCTGGATTGGGGAGCATGCCTTATTAAAATAGTTTGAGTGAACTTGGCCTTTTCTCCTTGGAGCAGCGGAGGATGAGAGGTGACATGATAGAGGTGTATAAGATGATGAGAGGTACTGATTGTGTGGATAGTCAGAGACTTTTTCCCAGGGCTGAAATGGCTAACACGAGATGGCGTATTTTTAAGGTGCTTGGAAGTAAGTACAGAGGAGATGTCAGGGGTAAGTTTTTATGCAGAGAGCGGTGAGTGCATGGAATGGGCTGCCGGCAACGGTGGTGGAGGTGGATACAATAGGGTCTTTTAAGCGACTCCTGGACAGGTACATGGAGCTCAAAAAAATAGAGGGCTATGGGTAACCCTAGGTAACTTCTCAGGTGAGGACATGTTCGGCACAGCTTTGTGGGCCGAAGGGCCTGTATTGTGCTGTAAGTTTGCTAAGTTTCTATGGCCAATGAGATGTCATTGTTTCGATTGGGGTTCCTGCCAAGACTCCTTTTATTTGATTTTCTGGCATACAGAGTGTCTGTGATGATGTGAGAAGTAGTGCACCATTTGAGTAGATGTTGTGAATTCCTTCATATCCTTCCAAATTCTGAGGTAATGAGTGACCCTGGCATTGAATTCCCCTGAGAGTATTATCTTATCCTTCTTGGGGATGCTTGACAGTGTTGCAACTAGCTAAGTGTGGAAGGCATTATTTTCATATTTATCTGAGTCCAGAGCTGCTATATAAGCATTCAGGATAGCTACCATCTGGTTATTAGCAAGCACCAAACAGATTGTCATGAGACAGTCACTGATCCCCACAGGAAGTAGAGAGAGTTGGCTGACAAGCACACCTTGTGTTTCTTCCTCCCCTCCCCCCACCTACTAACTCAGACTCCTCATTTCTTCTTTTCTCCAGTCCTTCTGAAGGGTCCCAAAACGTCGACTATACTCTTTTTCCATGGATGCTGCCTGGCCTGCTGAGTTCCTCCAGCATTTTGTGTGTGTTTCCATGGATTCTGAGCTCGTCAGCTGCCTTCACTTTCTAGAAAACGTGTAGCCACCCTTCTCCTCCTTCAGTTTCCCTCTGTCTGCCAGAAGGCCTCAGAAAGAGCAACTAGGTCAGTTTGGTATCTCCACTGTTCTCCGGTGATCATCACATTTCTCCTCTCTGGTCAGTCAGTGGTTGCACTACCTATCAGAATGCATTCATTCCAGGCTCCAAATTGGATTGTTCTTTGTCTGGAACCTGCCCCCCCGATCTTGCCACCACCATGAATGACCCAACCAGAAACTAAACTCCCGACAGTATCGCTCTCGGGATCTCAGGAACTCACAGGCATCTCCACCACAACAAGGTGACGATCCTCGGCGAAGGTCATATAAGTAAATTAGTGCCAACTATGTTGCTTAGTAACTGGATCCAAGCGATTGCATTTGGCTCTCTATCAAGAGTGATGATTATATATTTTCCACAACTCCTTTATTCTCATGCATCCCTAGTGAATTCTGTCAGTACATTAGTGTAACCTGAGCGTTGATTGCTTCAGCAATATAAAATGTGTTCGATTATGTTGGAATCCTGTATTTCCCCTTTGTGAAAATGAATGTCAGTTATTCTTTATTTACACACCAAATACGTCAAAAATTCCACAGATCCAAGGGTAAGATAAAAGCACACACACAAAATGCTGGAAGAACTCAGCCAGTCAGGCAGCATCTATGAAAATGAATAAACAGACCCTTCTTCAGTACTGTTTATTCATTTCCATTGATGCTGTCTGACCTGCTGAGTTCCTCCAGCATTTTGTGTGTGTTGCTCAAAATAAGTGTTTTCTGAGCTCCTTTATGTCTTATGTGATAAGGCAAACCTTGTTTGGTTAGTCTTTTGCAATGAGGAACAATATTTGAAAGAGTTAATGAAAAATTTGCCTCTCTCTATTCACTGTCTGACATTGTGGTGAACTACATATACCTGTCTGGACACGCCCCCCTGCTGACTGCTCCTGTGGCTCCTCCCACAGACCCCGGTATAAAGGCGGTTGGGGGCACTGCTCCTCCCTCAGTCTCCAGGATGTTGTGTGGTGGTCTCTTGCAGCTAATAAAAGCCTATCGTTCGCCTCCCATCTCCGAGAGTTATTGATGGTGCATCAATTTTATTAGCTGCAATTTTAAAACATGGAGAGCATTTTACGACCAGATAAATTGGACGTTGATCCTCAAGCTCCCGAAGCAGCTATTGCCTTTGAACTCTGGCTTGCATGCTTCCAATCATACCTGGAAGAGATTCTCGTGACTAAGCCTGCTATCATGCACAGAGTTCTCCTCTCCAGAGTCAATCCACGGGTACACTCCCTAATCAGGGACCTGCCAACCTACCAAGGGGCACTGTACACCCTCAAAAGACAGTACCTGTGGCCGGTGAACACCGTCTATGTAAGACATCGCTTAGCGACGCGGTGGCAGCGGGCCGGAGAGTCGAGCGCTGAGTTTGTCCGGGCCCTACAGACACATGTGCAGGCCTGCGACTGCAGGGGACTGACGGCGGAACAGCATGCGGAGCTCCTGGTACGAGACGCCTTCATTACGGGGATCAGGTCAGTGTATGTGCGCCAGCGGCTGCTGGAAAACGCCGATCTTACCTTACAGTCGGCGATCGAGCTGGCCAACACGCTGGAGGCTGCTCTGCACAACGCTGACGCTGTCCAGCCGGTCCCATGGACGCTGCAGACCCCGCCACGCACCGGCAAATCGACCACAGCTGCTACCACTCGCGAGTCCGTGAACTCCCCGCAACCCTCTGGTGAATCAACCACGGCTGCTGCCAGTCGTGAGCCTGTGAAGTCCCCGCAATCGACCACAGCTCCTGCCAGTCGCAAGTCCGCGCAGTGTTACTTCTGCGGACTCGAAAAGCACCCCCGAAAATGCTGCCCGGCCCGAGAAGCTACCTGCTCCAGCTGCGGAAAGAAGGGCCACTTCGCCAAGGCCTGTAAATCTAAACCATGAGCGGGGTCGAGCAGCGCCGCGTGCGAGGCATGGGGGTCACCATCTTGGTCGCCGCCATCTTGCCTGCCTGCCTCGTGCGAGGCATGGGGGCAGCCATCTTGGTCACCGCCATCTTGCCTTCCCGCCTCGTGCAAGGCATGGGGGCGGCCATCTTTGTTGGCGCCACCTCGCCCCGCCTCCAACCCACGGGTGCTTACTGGGCACCAAGACGGCGAGTCAACTCTGGTCTCCATAACCCTCAACCAAAGCGCTCCACACCAGCTTGCAAGGTCAATGATGGACATCCTGGTGGGGGGGCACAGGACTAGCTGCCTGTTTGACATGGGCAGCACTGAGAGTTTTATTCACCCGGTCACGGTGCAACGCTGCAGACTCGTGACACAGTCAGTAAGCCAGAGGGTCACCATGGCTTCTGGATCGCACTCCACAGACATCCGGGGGGGGTTGTGTAGCGACATTGGTGGTGCAGGGCACAGAATATCGGGACTTTGCGTTACTGGTCATGCCTCAACTGTGTGCCCCTGTGCTATTGGGGCTCGACTTCCAGAGCCACCTGAAAAGTGTGACAATGGAGTATGATGGGCCCCTCCCACCACTCACTGTCAGAATTCCTCAGTTTTGTGGGGCTTCGTTATATACCCCGCTACTGACCACACACACACACCGACCCGCACATCCCACCCAGCACCATGCCAACAGCCGCGCTACTGACACCACTTGCAGTCTCTCCACTCTCAAGATCCCTCCCCCACCACTGTTCGCCAACCTGACACGCGACTGTAAACCTGTGGCAACTAAAAGCAGGAGGTACAGCGTGGGGGACAGGGCCTTCATTAAGTCGGAGGTGCAGCGGCTGCTCAGGGAGGGGATCATTGAGCCAAGTACAAGTCCTTGGAGGGCCCAGGTGGTTGTTGTTTGGACAGGGCAGAAAAATAGGATGGTCGTGGACTATAGCCAGACCATCAATAGGTTCACGCAGCTTGACACGTACCCCCTACCCCGCATCACGGATATGGTCAATCAGATAGCTCAGTACAAGGTGTACTTGACCATAGACCTGAAATCCGCTTATCACCAGCTCCCCATCCGCCCAGAGGACCGTCCCTACACCGCCTTTGAGGCGGGCGGCAGGCTCTATCACTTCCTGGGCGTTCCCTTCGGTGTCACCAATGGTGTCTCTGTCTTCCAGAGGGAAATGGACCAGATGGTGGACCAGTGCCAACTGAAGGCCACATTTCCATATCTGGATAACATCACTATTTGCGGTTACGACTGGCAGGATCACGACACCAACCTCCAATGATTTTTCCAAGCGGCCAAAGCTCTTAACCTCACCTATAACAGGGACAAGTGTGTGTTCGGAACCACCCGACTTGCTATTCTTGGGTATGTCGTGGAGAACAGGGTCATTGGCCCTGACCCCAACCATATGCACCCCCTGTTGGAACTCCCTCTTCCCACCACCCTCAGAGCCCTCAAACGGTGCCTGGGCTTCTTTTCCTATTACGCCCAATGGGTTCCTCACTATGTAGACAAGGCCCACCCCCTGGTCAAGTCCACCGCATTTCCCCTCTCAGCCGAGGCCCGCACGGCCTTCAGCTGCATTAAAGGGGACATTGCCAAAGCAACGATGCATGCGGTGGACGAGACCATTCCCTTCCAAGTAGAGAGTGACACCTCCGACTTCACGCTGGCTGCTACCCTGCACCAGCTCTTCACTCTGTTCGGATATCCCTGCTATATCCACAGTGATAGAGGGTCCTCCTTTATGAGTGACGAGCTGCGCCAGTACCTGCTGGCTAGGGGTATTGCTACTAGTAGGGCCACGAGCTACAATCCCCAGGGGAATGGACAAGTGGAGAGGGAGAATGCCACTGTGTGGAAGGCCACACTCTTAGCCCTTAAGTCAAAGGGATTGCCTGTCTCTTGCTGGCAGGAGGTCCTCCCCGAGGCACTCCACTCCATCCGCTCCCTGTTATGCACGTCCACCAATGCCACCCCTCATGAGTGACTCTTTTCTTTTCCCAGGAAGTCTGCCACTGGGACCACCCTACCGGTTTGGCTGACGTCCCCAGGGCCAATGCTGCTCCGGAAACATGCGAGGAGCAATAAATACTCCCCGATGGTTGAGAGGGTTCACCTACTTCATGCGAACCCCCAGTATGCCTACGTGGTCTTACCTGATGGGCGGGAGGACACGGTCTCTGTCCGCGACCTGGTGCCCACAGGAGCACCAGACCCCTACCCCGAACACTCCACGGTGACTATGAACCCCCTACCCACCGATGTATATACCCACGAGACACCGTGCACACCAAGCCCTACACAGATCCCTCACGACACTCCCATACCGGGTGCCATGCACACACATGAGGGATTACTGACGCCTAACGGGCTGGCACCTCAAGTCAGGCCAGAGCCAGCACAACCACTGTCAACGGTGCAATCACCACCGGTGCTACGTAGATCGCAGTGACAGACTCAACCGCCTGATAGACTTAACCTGTAAATATACTTGTAAGAAACTTCGCCCCATGGGGACTCTCTTTTAAAACAAAGGGGGGGTGAATGTGGTGAACTACATATACCTGTCTGGACACGCCCCTCTGCTGACTGCTCCTGTGGCTCCACCCACAGACCCCTGTATAAAGGCGGTTGGGGGCACTGCTCCCCCCTCAGTCTCCAGGATGTTGTGTGGTGGGCTCTTGCTACTAATCATGGTCTCTTGCAGCTAATAAAAGCCTATCGTTCGCCTCCCGTCTCCGAGAGTTATTGATGGTGCATCGTGCATAATGCATATAGAGACATTTGTGTAAGGAAACTAACCTAAGTTAGTTATTTTGTTGGCACAACAATGTGTCTTTGGCTGTGTTTCCTTACATTTCAGTTAACACCCAGGCTTAATTCAACATAGGTAACCTGATGTTGCATGGCAGGGATTCACATAAAGTGCCTATTGTGTAGCATTCTTTTGCTACATTTATTAAGTTTAACTAACTCAATATACTATAAGAGCAATTTCAGAAACTTTCTAGGTTTTCTTGGGTCTAGAATCACTCCAGGCAACACATTGACAGTGAATCACCAGAATTACAAAAGAATCATAAAATTATCATATTGCAAAAATTAATTATAGAAAATTCATACATTTTGTTTTCATAATGTAGCATATTAATTTTAATTATAAATGATTCTTCTCTTTTGGTATTTCTCCTGAACCTGTTATTATTACAGACATTTGACAACTGAATAATGACTGATGTGTTCAGTCTGTTGACGGTTCTATTCTTGAATTACATTACTTAAGATTGAAGAAGAGGGCATATTTTAATTCATTTAATTCCTAAATGCAGTATATTCAGCCACCAAACAGTGAAACCAGGGTGGGAACGAACTGCAAATGGAAAGTAAAGTCTCTAGGGTAAGGTTTATCAAGTCTGAATTTAGATCATAGCACCAGTTTGTGTCTGGTGACTGTTGTAATTGTTTTCCTTGTTAACATGACTAATAAAAATGCTTAATGGCAGCCTATAACCATATGGGTCCTATGCTTGCAACATTCAGTAAATCGTTTTATTGAAATAATCATGCCTCCGTAATTTTACTGAAAACAACTTTAAACCACAGCATTAGGTAATCAGCCTTGTCGACATTAGTCAACCTGGACCAAATCCCATTTAGTGCTGCTCTAAATTTACAGAACAACAATTGGCTAAAATATATCTGGTGATTTAAGTCAGCAATATAACTATAGAGGTTGAATAAGAAGCATTGGAAATCTTTGATTAAACGTATTACATTGTCAGTGTTCAAGAACACTGGTTATATGTTAAAATGTTATTCCACTTCACTGTAAATCTGCAAACCCACCAGAACTGCTGACTGCTGAAATGTTAATTACTAATAGCAAAATAAAGAACAAGGAGTTTGCAGACAGATTTTTCATCTATGGATCTTTTGTATGAATCCAAACAAGGCACTTGTGGAACCCCATTCCCAACTGGTTTTAACTGTCTCACAAGCCAAGAACTTGATCCAAGATCTTCCCAGAATGATAAAACTTTCAAACTACTGAAATGTGTAGTTGAATGTGTAAGAAACAGAAACAAAGATGCCAAGTGAAAATGGAGGTTGCATTATCTGCACTAGCACATAAAAATGATTTAAACATCTAACCTATAACATTTTCTTCTATCTCTATAGGTTTTTCATCCAGAAGCAGACTAAGGTTATCAAGTGCAGTTGGAACCCTTGAATATGGCCAAAAATTATTCTCCCCAAAAGCCATTAATTAACCATTCTATGAGCAGTTATTAAGCAGATAGCTTTTATTAGATGATACATAAAGTATTATTTACCAAGAAAAATCAAGAAAGAAATGTCATCTCCATCACATCCAGTTCCGGCTTGCCAGCCAGAGAGGAACTTGTCTTCTCCACATCTCTCTGTCTGCTTTCCGCAGAGATCAGAAAAATTACACTGCCTTAGCTGGATCAAAAATGCTTATGGCCATTTTATGTTAACAGGAATGGTGATTTTTAGAAACAGTGGTCTGCCCATTGGTTTCACTTTAATGTTTGCTTGATGCAGATCTTTCATAATCTGGGTTTGAGCTCTGTGTTGTTAGCTGAACTGTTTATGGAAAATAAATAACAAAGAGATTATCATTAACGTCAATGGTACTAATCAAACAGTGAAAACAAATTATGTGGCTAATTTTGAAATGCAGCTGTTTATATTTGCCATTCAGTAATGGGTTCCTTATAGTAAATGCTGCCCTAAACGCCAGCGACATAGAAGACACTTGATGATGAATAATGTATAGTACATAATTATTGGCCAAGGGACATCTATTTGTCTATAATGGTACCCCAATGTTATATTCAATGAATTAGATATTTATTCTTCAATCATTGGCACTTAAAAATACTAGTGGTTTGGTGGTCAAATAATAACCTGGCTCGCCAAGGTTATTAAGATGAAACTAAGATCACCTTTTATGAGAAGGATACGGCTAGGATCCTGAAATTGTATGAAGATACTGATCAAAGTCATTAGGTAGCAGGGTCTCTGGAGGAGTCTTCCACCTGTAGGAACATCGCTATTACAAATGTAGCTCTGTCTGGGGATGGTAGCTTCAGGTGATACTGCAGTGGATATTTCCCATTGCCCAAAATGGCACTTAGCTTCTTGAATCAAAACTTAGAGCTCCTAAGAAATATCTTGGATGGATGAAAGGTAGGCCCCAGTGATCCTCTCCGCAGTCCTCGCAATCCTTTGTAAACTCCCTTAGCAATACACAACGACAAAAACTCATCGGACTACGGGGCTCCTAATTTGCTATGACTATTTTGTAGAGAATTACACTGAGCTCACAGAAACTCTGCAAGCTATCATAAAAGGAGTCATGACACAGAGCAGGTGGAATCGACACTGGAGGTAGATCTGGCCATTGCGCATCTAAAGCAATTCTGAGCTACAGTGCTGACATAAACAGACCACTTCATCATCTCTGTGACAACCAGGGGGAGTTTCTTACACCTGTTGTATGTCAAGAACATTGTGATAAGTTGCTGCGTGTTTTACATTATTGTGTAAATTGGGGCCCTGCCCTGGCAGGAATGCACCAGTCTGTGCAAGCAAAAGATTCTGTGATTTAAGCACAGAAACTATTACTGAGATGGCTTATATAGTCTTGTACATAACCTCACAGCATAGTCACTCGCCTGGCAATAAGGAAATTATGGAGTGGCAAGCAAAATGGGAGGCAGCATTGTTACCTACTGGCAAATAAGTACAGACAGAATATAGAACATAGAATATTACAGCATAGTACAGATCCTTTTACCCTATTCTAGGATCTATCTAACCCTTCCGTCCCGTATTTTTCTATCCTCCCTGTGCCTACCTTGGAGTCTTTTACATGTCCCTAATGCATTGGCTGCTACAGCCTCTCTAGCAGACCCACTATTCTCTATCAAAAAAAATGCCTTTGTTATCTTTCCTATACTTTCCTCCAATCACCTCAAAATAATGATCCCTCATATTCACCATTTACATCCTTGGAAAAAGTCTCTGGCTGCCCACTCTATCAATGCCTCCTATCATCTTGCACTCCTTTATCAATTCACTTCTCATTCTCTTTCAGTCCAAAGAGAAAAACCTTAGCTTGCATGACCTATCCTCATAAGACATGCACTCCAATCCAGGCAGCACCTTGTAAGTTTGCCCTGAACCCTTTCTAAAGCTTTTACATCTTTACTATAATGTGGTGACCAGAACTGAGCACAATATTCCAAGTGTGGGTTTTATACACCTGTACTATTACCTCATGGATCTTGAACTCAATCCCCTATCTAATGAAAGCCCATGCACCACATACCTTCTAAACCAGCCTATCAACTTGTGCAGCAACTTTGAGAGATCTATGGACATGGACCCAAGATCTCTCTGTTCCTCCATGCTACAAAGCAACATTCCATTAACCTTGCATCCTGACTTCAAATTCGACCTTCCAAAGTTAATCACTTCACACATTACCAGGTTGAACGCCATATGCCACTTCTCAGCATAGCTCTGCATCCTTTCAATGTGTCTTGACAGGCCAGATTGCCTACTCCTGTTCCTATTTCTTATTGGAAAAAAAAGCATAGAAAGCTACAACACAATACAGGCCCTTCGGCCCACAAGGTTGTGCCGAACATGTCCCTACCCTAGAAATCACTAGGCTTACCTATAGCCCTCTATTTTCCTAAGCTCCATGTACCTATCCAAAAGTCTCTTAAAAGACTCTATCGTATCCATCTCCACCACCTTTGCCGGCAGCCCATTCCACGCACTCACCATTCTCTGAGTAAAAAAACTTACCCCTGACATCTCCTCTGTACCTACTGCCCAGCACCTTAAACCTGTGTCCTCTTGTGGCAACCATTTCAGCTCTGGGAAGAAGCCACTGACTATCCACACGATCAATGCCTCTCATCATCTTATAGACCTCTATCAGGTCACCTCTCATCCTCCGTCGCTCCAAAGAGAAAAGGCCGAGTTCACTCAACCTATTCTCATAAGGCATGCGCTCCAATCCAGGCAACGTCCTTGTCAATCTCCTCTGTACCCTTTCTATAGCTTCCACATCCTTCCTGTAGTGAGCTGGCCAAAACTGAGCACAGTACTTCAATTGGGCCTGACCAGGGTGCTATATAGCTGTAACATTATCTTTTGGTTCTTCAACTCAATCCCACGGTTGACGAAGGCCAATGCACCATATGCCTTCTTAACCACACAGTCAACCTGCACAGCAGTTTTGAGAGTCCTATGGATTTGTACCCCAAGATCCTTCTGATCCTCCACACTGCCAAGAGTCTTACCATTGAAACTATATTCTGCCATCATATTTGACCAACCAAAATGAACCACCTCACGTTTATATGGGTTGAACTCCCTCTGCCACTTCTCAGCTCAGTTTTGCATCCTGTCGATGTCCTGCTGTAACCTATGACAGCCCTCCACACTATCCACAACACCCCCAACTTTTGCGTCATCAGCAAATTTACTAACCCATCTCCTCACTTGCTCATTCAGGTCATTGATAAAAATCACAAAGAGTAAGGATCGCAGAACAGATCCCTGAGGCACACCACTGGTCACTGACCTCCATGCAGAATATGACTCATCTACAACCACACTTTGCCTTCTGTGAGCAAGCCAGTTCTCGATCCACAAAGTGAGGTACCCTTGGATCCCATGCCTCTTTACTTTCTCAATAAGCCTTGCATGGGGTACCTTATCAAATGCCTTGCTGAAATCCATATACACTACATCTATGGCTCTACCTTCATCAATATATTTAATCACATCCTCAAAAAATACAATCAGGCTTGTAAGGCATGACCTGCCTTTCACAAAGCTAAGCTGACTATTCCTGATCATATTATGCCTCTCCAAATGTTCATTAATTCTGCCTCTCAGGATCTTCTCCATCAACTTACCAACCACTGAAGTAATGGTCACTGATCTGTAATTTCCTGGGCTATCTCTACTCCTTTTCATGAATAAGGGAACAACATCTGCAACCTTCTAATCATACGGAACCTCTCCCGTCCCTATTGATGATGCAAAGATCATCGCCAGAGGCTCAGCAATCTCCTCCCTCACCTTTGACAGTAGCCGGGGTGCATCTCATCCAGTCCCAGACTTATCCAACTTGATGCTTTCCAAAGCTCCAGCACATCTTCTTTCTTAATGTCTATATGCTCAATCTTTTCAATCCATTGTAAGTCATTCCTACAATCGCCAAGGTCCTTTTCCGTAGTGAATACTGAAGCGAAGTATTCATTAAGTATTTCTGCTATCTCCTCCTGCTCCATACACACTTTTCCACGGTCAAAATTTTATTAGTCCTATTCTCAGTAGTCCTATAATCAGTAATTGAGAAATTAGAATCTCCCACCATGGCAACCCTCTTATTATTACACCTACAACCCTGTTATTATTTCTTCATGTGTTGTGTGTGAGTTATACATACTGTGTTGTTCTGTGCACCCTGGTCCAGAAGAATGTCGTTTTCTTTGGCAGTTGAATGACAATAAACTTGAATTTGACTCGACTTGCTTCATTACTTTCCTTGGGTATTATTTTACATGCCTTAATCCTTTGTCCCAAATACACTACTTCAGATTGACCAAACTGTACATTAAAGAGGTTTACTTTCAATCATCTGTAAATACGTTCAGTAGTACTCGTGTCCTCAATCTGTAGTGGGACAGGTACAATTAATGGAGCAGGCTTGCACCCTCCCCCAAGCTTTGTAGTTTTACTTGTAATGGGCAAGTCAAGATTTCTTGCCAATAGTGAGGCCTCAGTAGCTATCACATTGTACACTAACAATCCATTGACAAAGATTCCAGAGTCCTTGCCCTTCCCACCAAGGGCCAATATCAGTAATTTCATCAAAGTTTAAACTTCTCTCAATGTATCTGAAAGAGAAGTCCCGCTATAATTCTGGTTGAAGCGGAGGGGTGATCCTCAGCTTGCTGGATCTGTGTCCTAGTCCCATTTCCCCTCTACCTTTTTGACCTACAATTGTCTTGACTATGCCCTGCACTTCTACTATTTCAGAACTTAACTTGGCTTTTTCTCCTGTTCTTATGATCCCTTTTTACAAGTGGCAGGGTGGGATACTTCCCTTCCCCTTCTCGATCTCACTGTCGCTATCTCCAGAAACAGCTTATCCACCAGTGTCTTATATAAACCAATAGACTCTCACAGCTACCTGGACTATACCTTGCCCCACCCTGCTACTTGTAAAAACGCCATCCCCTTCTCTCAAGTCCTCTGTCTCTGCCGCACTTGCCCTCAGGATGAGGCTTTTCATTCTAGAATGAAGATGTCCTCCGTTTTCAAAGTAAGGGCTTCCGTTCCTCCACCATCGACACTGCCCTTAACCGCATCTCTTCCATTTTAAGCACGGCATGTCTGCTCTTACCCCATCTTTCCGCCACGCTACCAAGGATAGGGTTCCTCTTGTCCTCACCTACCACCCCACCAGCCTCTGCATCCAGCACATAGTTCTCCGAAACTTCCGCCACTTCCAACTGGATCCCACCATCAAACTTATCTTTCCCTCCCCCCAACTTTCTGCTTTCCACAGGGATTCCTCTCTATGCGATTTTCTTGCCTATTTGTCCCTCCCCACTGATCTCCCTCCTGGCACTTCTTCTTGCAAGTGGAACAACAACTTCACTTGCCCCTACACCTCCTCCCTAACTACCATTCAGGGCTCTAAATAGTCCTTCCAGGTGAGGCAACTCTTCAACTGTGAGTCTGTTGTTGTCATATACTGTGTTCGGTGCTCCCGGTGTGGCCTCTTGTATATCAATAAGACCCAATATAGATTGGGAGACCGCTTCACTGAGCATCTATGCTCTGTCCAACAGAACAAGTGTGATCTTCCAGTGGCCACCTATTTTAATTCTTCTTCCCATTCCCATTCCGATATGTCCATCCGGCCCTCCCCCACTGTCAGGATAAGGCCATACTTAGGTTGGAGGAACAACACCTTATATTCCGTTCGGGTAGCCTCCCACCTGATGGCATGAACATCTATTTCTCAAACTTCCAGTAATGCGTCCACCCCCCCACCCCTTCACTATTTCCCATCTCGTGTCCTTCTTTCATGTCATCTTGCTGCCTGCCCATTGCTTCCCTCTGGTACTCCTGGCCCCCCATCTTCTTTCTTCCATGGCCTTCTGTCTCTTTCACCAATCAGCTTCCTAGCTCTTTGCTTCATCCCTCCCCCTTCAAATTTCACTGATTGCCTGGCATTTCTCTCTCTCCTCCCCCCACCTTTCAAATCTACTCCTTAGCTTTTTTTCTCCAGCCCTGCTGAAGGGTTTCGGCCTGAAACGTCAACTGTACTCTTTTCCATAGATGCTGCCTGGCCTGCTGAGTTCCTCCAGCATTTTGTGTGTTAACCTGAATTTATTATGCATTTTGACCTTTAAGTGGTTAACTATACTAAGCAGTGACATCCTGTGGCAAAATATTAAAAAGCACCATTTTAGAATATGATCTGATTACATTTAAAGGAAAATAGTACTTATTAAATGAAATTAAGTATGACATTTATTGACAACAATTCTATTTCTGTCCAAAATCAAAAGTTACCACAGAACTCAGAATTGTAAGCATTACTGCCTCATAATCTTTCTATTCTGTGCCCTTTCAGTCAACTTAGTTGTGCTGACTCTGATGCCTTTCCGAGCTTGTCCCATTTCTCTGAAGTTGGGTCATATCCCTCTAAACCTTTGCCATTTTGGAAGTTATAGGGGAGAACTTACACAGTGAATTATAGCCTGCAGGGTGTTGTAGACAGAATCACCTCTTACAGCATGGAGAAGCTGGGACCATGTCAACCTTCAAAGACTCATTTATACCAATGTTGCACTGTCCATTTTATTTTCTCCACTTTCCCTGATTCCTCCTAACTTGTGCCACTCATGCGCATGCTGGAAATGTTTGAGGAATCCCGAGGAATCCTATATGGTCACAAGGAGAATGTACAAACTCCACACAGATAGCATGGGAGGTCAGGATTGAACACATGGAACTCCAACTGTGGAACCCGGAGGCTAATTTTTGTGCAGGCATGAGGAACAGGGTCTGAAGCCCCTTGGGTTCATGAATCTGGACGACTGTAGTTTAGTGCCTAGTGTTTGGAGTGCTATCATCGGCACTCCATGTTTGAGGCCTAGTGCTGTACTTTAGACACTGTCCATCCCACCACCAATTTTAGTGTTCACCTGCAAACTTATTAATAATGTCAATAATATTCTCATCCAAGTCATTCACACATATGACATATGACTAATAACGGGACCCAGCATCAATTGTTGAGGCACATCACTGGTCAGGATCCCCAACCTGAAAAATAACCCTCTACTTCCACCTCCAAGGCGCTTTCCTAAGATAGGAAATTGTTGCTCTGTATTTACAGTACCTCACCAAACTCAAGAACAAAAGCAGCCTTTCAAGGCTTTTGCCTTTTTCAACAGAGGCATTAAATGAACAATATTCTTTACCCTTCTTCAACCTTCTACATCTTAGACATTCTTTGTGCTCAAAGAAAGGAAATAGTGTGTCAGTCTGATTAAACATTTACCCTGTCAGAAAATATGGCAGGCTCCAAATCAGCAAAGCACTCTCTTTTCAGGCCCCTACCCACCCATTTCCTGTAGATCTCACAGTCCTGACAGGGTGCTTAGATAGTGAGACTCCTGGGCAATTCTCACAGTATAATTTCGCTCAGCTTCATTGGTAGATAACTGCTTGCAAAATCATGTTTGGAGCTTTTCTGAGAAACCTGAAAGACAAGCAATGAGGCAGCATGCCTGAAAAAACATTGACCTTATTTTCCCTTCAACAAGTCTATGAAACATGGTTCTGTGTGAAGACATAAAGAACTACTGTGAGTCACATCATTATTGGGTTTGGTAATGTAACAGGTTAAGAAGCCACAGTATGAATTTCCAGGAGGCACTAGTTTGGATACATTTTCACTGCCCTTTTTGTATTGCTGCCCACTAATCTGCAGCTTGAATAATTTAATATTGTTTTTTTGCTGCTCTGAACAGCAAAGATGGGTAAATAAGTTCACATTATGCACATATAAAAATGTCTTCAACATGGGTTTAAATTTACTCGTTTGAGTGAAAAATAAATGTGTTATAAGAATTAAACAAAAATAACAGAAATATGCATTGCATACCATTTTGGATCCAAAATATGCACTTCCCAAGTGTTAAAAACAAATTAATAACAACCTTTAATAGTTGTCAAGCAGTTAATGGGGCAATTAGCATAGAGTATAAAAGTTGGCAAGTCATGTTGCAGCTATCTAAGATATTAGACTATGTGGAGAACTGTGTTCATGAAATCATGGCCACCACCCTAGAGGAAAGACATCAAGGCTTTGGCAATGAAGCAGAAGAAATACAGCAGGTAGTTGATTGGATTGAAGTGCATTTGCCATGAGAGGTGGGCACGCTTGAATTGTTTTCTCTGGGGCATCAAATGCTGAGGGGAGACCTGAAAAATGTACATAAAATTATGAGACGAATAGAGAAAGTAGATAGAGTCATTTTCCCAGAGTGGAAATGCCAAAGCCCTGAGGCAATAGTGCAATGTAAGAGGGGGGGAAAGTTTAAAGAAGGGTAAGGCAAGTTTTTATTATGCAGAGAGTTCTAGATGCTTGGAACGTCTTTAAAGAGATGATAGAAGCAGATATAGTATTTAGACAGACACATGAGCAGGCAGGGATCCATGAACAATACACTACTATTCCTCTTTTGCAATATTTATTTTCAATTTATTATGTATTGCAACTTAGTCATTTATTATCTCTGCACTGTACTGCTGCTATGAAACACCAAACTTCCTGAATTATATTATTGACATTTTTGGTCCATGATTTCCAGAAATAAAACACCTCCTACTTTTAAGTAAATATCACTGACTATTTTGAGCTAACAACAAGGCAGATGGTGAACTGGAGAAAAATTAGTTTCTTTTATCTCTCCGATGCAGGATCTCAACCTAAAATGTTGTGATCTCTTTGTTCACAATGTTGATTCTTAACTGGTTGAGCTACACCCAGCAGTTTGCTTTTTGCTCCAAGTGATATAGAAAAACATAGAAACATAGAAAACCTACAGCACAATACAGGCCCTTCAGCCCACAAAGTTGTGCTGAACATGTCCCAACCTTAGAAATTACTAGGCTTACACACAGCCCTCTATTTTTCTAAGCTCCATGTACCTAACCAAAAGTTTCTTAAAAGACCCTATGTTATCTGCCTCCACCACCGTTGCCGGCAGCCCATTCCACGCACTCACCATTCTCTGAGTAAAAAACTTATCCCTGACATCTCTGTACCTACTCCCCAGCACCTTAAACCTGTGTCCCCTTGTGGCAACCATTTCAGCCCTAGGAAAAAGCCTCTTACTATCCACACAATCAATGCCTCTCATCATCTTAAACACTATCAGGTCACCTCTCATCCTCCGTCACGCCAAGGAAAAAAGGCCGAGTTCAGACGACCAATTCTCATAAGGCATGCTCCCCAATCCAGGCAACATCCTTGTAAATCTCCTCTGCACCCTTTCTATAGCTTCCACATCCTTCCTGTAGTGAGGCAACCAGAACTGAGCACAGTACTCCAAGTGGGGTTTGACCAGGGACTTATATAGCTGCAACATTACCTCTCGGCTCCCAAGTTCAATTCCACAATCGATGAAGGCCAATACACTGTACGCCTTCTTAACCACAAAGTCAACCTGCACAGCTGCTTTGAACGTTCTATGGACTCAGACCCCAATATCCCTCTGATCCTCCACACTGTCAAGGTCAATTTTGGTTTCTGTAGAATAGGTCAATTTTGATTTCTGTAGAATGATCTACCACAGACACTTAATCATAAAGTCACAGAGCATTACTACACAAAAGCAGGTCTCTTGATCCATGTAGTCCATACTGAACTGTTATTCTGCCCAATCCCATTGACCGGCATCTAAACCATAGCTATCCATACCCCTCCCATCCATCTATTTATCTACATTTTTCTGAAAATATTCAGTTGAACCTGCATCTACCACTTCCATACTCACACCCCCCTTTGCATGAAGAGCTCCTCCCAAGTTACCTTTAAATATTTCACCTTTCACCCTTAACCTATGGGCTCTAATTCCAATCTCGCCCAACCTCAGAAGAAAAAAACCTACTTACATTTACCCTATCCTCATTTACCCTCATTATTTTGTATGCTGTATATCTATCAAATTTGCCCTCATTCTCCTATACTCCAACCTAACCTATTCAACCTTTCCTTCTAACTCAGATCCTCAAGTCCCAGCAACATCCACGAAAACTTTCTCTGTACTCCTTCAATCAATACATATTCATATAGTGGGTGACCAGCATGCAATATTCCAAATTTGGCCTCAACAAAGTCTTAAAGAACTTCAACATATAATTTCAACTCAAGACTCCGACTTCTGAAGCCAATGTGCCGAAAGCTCTCTTTACAAACTTACCTACCTGTGGTGACACTTTCAAAGAATTATGGATCTGTGTTTCTAGATTATTTTGTACTACTGCATTCCTCAATGCTCTACCACTCACTGTGCAAGTCCTACCTGGTTTGTCCTCCCAAAGGGTAAGACCTCACAATTGTCAGCATTAAATTCCATCTGCCATTTTTCAAGCTGGTCTAGGTCCCACTGTAATTTTTGATAGATTTCCTTACCGACCACTATGCCCCCATTTGTGGATAGAGAGTGTGCTTGCTCTAATCCAGTTTACCATATTATTATTCAGATCATTGACATAGATGATAAGCAAGAATGATCCAGCACCAATCCCTGCAGCACACTAATAGTCACAGGCCTCTAGTCCAGGAAGCAATCATCTGCTATCACTCTCTGACTTCTCCCACTTTGTTTAAGTCCATGTAAACAATATCCATTGCCTTTCCTTATCAACTTTGCTGGTAACTTCCTTGTGAAACTCTAGAAAATTGGTCAGACGCGACCCACCATCCACAAAGCCATGTTGACTATAACTAAATAGGCCCTGTCTATCGAAATACTTATATGTCTGACCTCTTAGAATATCTTACTCAGAATATCCCCTATTCTTAACAACTTTCTACAGGGGCTCAATTGAGAGCGTCCACTCTGGCTGCATTATTGTGTGGTACAGAGGCCACAAGCATCAGACTGCAAGACCCTACAAAGGATAATTAAAAGAGCCGAGAGGATCACTGGGGTGTCCCTCTCCTCTATTTGTGACATTTACTGGGAGCATTGCAAGCGAACGGCTCAAAGCACCAGAGAGGATTCCCACTACCTATCTCACAATCTCTTTGATCCACTGCCATCAGGAAGAAGATAGAAGGGCATCAGGACTAGGACTGTCAGACTGTGTAACAGCTTCTTCCTTCAGGCTGTGAGACAAACAAATACCCTGCCACCACTGAGGTCTTGTCACTAGGTCAGTGAGCTATTTACTTTATACCGTACCATTTTCTGTATACTTGTGCTGCATGCATTGTGAACTACATTTCATTATCTTATTTATGGTAATATTTTGGTTTATGCACTGTGTGTTACATGATTTGTGGGTGCACCGTGGTCTGGAGGAACGCTGCTTCATTTGGTTGTACATGTACAGTCAGATGTCAATGAACTTGAACTTAATCTTAAAGCCTTTGAACAGTCCAACAACATTAGTGATCCTCCACTGCTCCGGCACTTCACCCAATGGCTGAGGATACTTTAAATACCTCCACCAGGGACCCTGTAATTTCTGCATTGGTCTCCCACAAGGTGTGAGAGGACATCCTGTGAGGCCCTGGATACTTATCCAGTCTAACTTGCCTCAAGACAGCAATACCTTCTCTCCCATAATCCATATATGGTTCACCACCCCACTACCATTTTGCCATAGTTCTACAGACTCTATTTTCATCTTCCAAATAAATACAAATGCAGAAAATCCACTTAAAATCTCCCATCTCTTTCAGCTCCATGTATAGATGGCCACACTGATCTTCAAGTGGACCAATTTTGTCCCTTGTTACCCTTCTGTTTTTAATATATCTGTAGACATCCTTGCCAGAGCAACTTCCTGCCTTCTTTTAGCCCTCCTGATTTCCCTACAAAGTGACCTAAGTGTTCTCTTACATTTCTTATACTTAACTTACTCATTTGTTCATTGCTGCCTCAGCTTGGTATACACCTCCTTCTTATTAACCAGCACTTCAACATTCCTCAAAAACAAGATTCTCTAAACCTGCTAGCCTTGCCTTTTATTCTAACAGGAGATACAAACTCTGCACCGTCAATATTTCACTTTTGAAGGCCTTTGGACGTAATTTTGTGTACTCTGAAATGGTCTTCAATTGAGCACCAGAAGTCTCATAGTGCAAATTACTGTACAAATTTGTGTACCAGTGCATCAGATAACCAACTATAAGCACATCAGCATAGAAACAACTTAAAGGGCTGTCACATAGTAAAACTCAGCAACCTGTACCTCTAATAAATATTTTAATCGCATCTGCTTCTTAAATGGCTTTATCAACTTGTCCCGTGAGAAGCTGTGTATGCTTCCTGCAGCCCATTGAAAATTAATGTATATCACTTTCCCTTATGTGATCTTTTCCCTCCAAGCATTGTAGTTATGCTATGTTGATGCCAGAATGTGCGTTGACACTTGCAGGCTGCCCCCAGCACATTCCTAGGTGCATTGGTTATTAATATAACATTGTACAATATGTTTTGATGTACTTGTGACAAACAACTCTGAACTGTGACAAACTACATTACTTCATCTTTGCATTACATTTCATCTGCTCTTTCCCCTTCCATCATGTGCCACAGCTATCAAAACTGCTTACAACATTTTTTTAACTTCAAATCAACTGCAAAGATAAACCCAAGTCATTGACATTTATTGAAATTAACAGTGTTTCTCATACCACCCACTGCAGTCATGTTATGTGCATTCCTTTTCACAGCACATGCATTTCTTTAATTGCCTATTATGTAAAGTCACAGAAAGAAAACAATGTCACACATAGGAGAGCACAACATTTAATAGTGCAAATTATCATTCTTTTTAAGTACATGTAGTTTCACAATTTCTTTACATAAAGGATCACCTTGCCATTGATTTTTCAAAGTACAAGTGCTTTAAGTGCAACTATAACAGAGGTCCTTGGTTGACAGTGGCTGCAGGACAATGTAGGAAATATAGCTACAAATAACGTGTTGTACTTCCTCCAATGAAACTGTAGCCACTGCCAAGTTTGGACTTGTTCTCTTATCTGATGGGTATGTTTAAACTTTGACATGTTTCCAACAATGGAAAAACAGCATTTTCAGATTGAGACATCTCTATGTCACATAACAAAGATACCTAGCTTAAGACAGAATCATGCTTATATTGATTATTACTAACCTCCACCATTCTGAATTCTGTGCCACTAACATGGCACAAAAAGAATGAGAATGTTAAGTCACTTGTCATATAGGAATTATTTTCCATTCTGAAACAGCTTTGTCATTTTTGCAAACACGATAGATAACGTTTATTGATTAAAATTGCCTAGTCATTTGTACAGAATGACAGTGTAACTCACTTAGACAATTTGAAACATAAAAATACAATGGGACACATTATAGGTAATATCCAAGTTGATTGTTGTTGCAAACTTCAGCAGATTTTATAACAAAATCTAAGGTCAGATTGAATTCTGATAGAATTTTAAAAATTCTGGTTTGTTTTGCAATAATCTAATGGCCTTAAACATATAAGAATTTAGCTAGAGAAAACTGGAACTCCATTATACTTTTCAAAACATATATTGGATTCTATTAGTAGCAAATTCTATAAGTAACCAAGAATTGTTTATTAATTGTTTTGTAGATTTTCACCAATCAAACAGATTGCTTATAAAGGGGAAAGTGCAGGAAGCTTGCCCATGAAGTTTTAATTACAAGAATATCTCAGAGGCATGATTTTAAATAAAAACCCCTGGAGGTCTGTAGATAACAATAGTGAGGGCAAGGTTTTGAAATACAGTGAATGCATTTGAGAAAAGAGGCTCCAGCCGTTAAATTGGCAAATGAAATAGTCACGGAAGTTGATTAAATTAAAATATTTCAAATTGGAACAGTTAAACCAAACATATGTATTTGTAATCCTTTCTAGAATACAATGGCTCTCTAACACAAGACCTTTTAGAATATTTTGAATGGTAGAAGAGAATCACATAAGTCTTAAGGGAGGGTGTTTTATTTGCTAAGAAAATCTTAAATCAAATGAATCAATGCGCAGGTGAATCGTCCACCTGAAACATACTGTCGTGGCAATGGAAAGACAATGGTGGGTCATACTAAATGATCAGTAAAATGCCATTGTATGAGTTTTCAGAGGTGACATCCAAGTAACATACAAAAAAAAAAGAAATCTGCTTTGTAGTCACTAATATTTTTGGACATGAATTTGCTCCACACTGGTAACCATATTAACTACAGCCTACTTCTCTCAAGGGAAGAAATGGTTCTAATTTACTGAGAGAGATAGCATTTTACTTGTTATATCAGGTATCACTTTCATTTATGGAATAAATAATGCAAAAGCTGTAAAAAATACCATATTTGACATGAAAGAACCCTTTCCAATTACCATTCACCAAGTGTATATGACAGTAAATGTTGTCCTGGTTTACGAAGCATGCTATCAGTTGTAACCTATTTTATAGAAGGTACAATTATGATGAAAAAGTAGCACATTTTGCTCTTTCAATCATCTACTCCTAACCCTACTGTATTAATCATTTCACATTCCTGTTGAAAGCTTTCCCACAAGCAATAAACTCAACCATTGCAGAATTCCTAAATTTGTGCCTACCTAACTGTGATTAGTTAATTACACCATTATTTGCTTTGCTATTGGTTATTGTGCAATTAGTTCTTTCCCTTAGTAAACTTGATTAAAAGCAGCCCAATAGATCTAGCAATGCATTGGGACAAAAAGGTTAAAAGCTAGCAATTATAAACCCCAAAACCTACTGTACTTGGAGGGATTTGTGAAGCTGAAAATCACCTCTAAAGAAATAGTGTTCAATTTGGATATCTCAACATTACCACAAAATCAAATTTGTTAGGTTTGACAATCTCAAATATATTGTATTTTGTGTCCTCAACTAACTAGAAACATTCTTTGAAATAACAGGTTGATATTTATTTACAGAAATCTCAGGGATAACAGGTCAGAAAAGGGATGCTTACACTGTAAGATGTGAGCATCACCGATACTGCTAACGTTTATTGCCAACACTAGTTTGCTCGAATAAGCATATGACTTCTGCTTGAACTGCAGTTGTCTAGGTGGAGAGCATTCTTCAACAGTGCATTAAGCTAGAGTAACAGGGTCCGACCAAGCAATGGAAGCAAGGTGATGAATTTGAACAGTAAGCTGGCAACAAAAAAAATCAAAAAGAAAATACTTCTGGTTTTTTGGTCTACATTAAATTAGTAGGAACAAAATCATCAAATTGGCATGCATTGAATGAATTATGTTTAGGATTAGCTATTTTAATTACATTCAGAAGAATGTGTTTAATCCAAATGAAGGCTGCCAATGATTTGAAAAACTGCTAGTTCAAATGAATATAATTTCATGATTTGCTAGTTTTAAGGTTGTGCAAACACAAGTTGCCTTTCTAACTGTACCTTTGATTAAATTCCAGTTCACCAGTTATCTTTGCTGAGATACAGAATAGCAAGGGCCAGAAGACACAAGTGAACAGGATATAGTATGATAATGCTGAGATACTGATGACTCCCATCTCTCAAATAAAGTAAGTAGCTGTAAGTGACCATGAAACTTATTTTTTAATGTTTTGCAAATAACTGTGCAGTGAAGTATTTTGATAGGAATAAGTTTCCAATATGCTTCAAAATAATCGAATGAAAATAAATCACCCCCATTAACTATTACACAAACAATTCTAAAGATATATACAAGATAGCATGACAAAATACCTAAAATGCATCTTATATGGTCTAATTTCAGGAGATTGTCAAGCAAGTCTATATTGGCTTTCAAAGATTTCATGTAAATGTTTTTATAGTTCTAAAATAAACAGCTCTTCAATTATTCCCTTCAAGAGTGAAACATCTCTAACACAGGCATCCTCCAGCCTGTGATATCATGCAAAAGGATGAAATGGCTAATGACGCTCACTGGGAAAGCCAGTGATGTGGGAGTTGTTAGGCAGGGTGGTGGAGTGGGGCAGTCAGATGAAAAGAGGCACTACTCTTTAGTTTGGCATCGTAAGTTTCTTTTTAATATGGCAATGCTAAAGTGTTCTTTTTAAATATACAATTACTTTGAAATAAACATTTAAGTAGATGCATATTATTGCCACTCATCACAATATTCTTTATGACATTTTATTCACAGGCACAACTCGTCTCAATTTATGACTCACTGATAACACTTCATAAATATGAATAAGCAATGTGTAAAAAGGTAAATCAGGATGTGATGAAGGAGTTGCTGTTGTTAGAAAGAAAATTATGCGTATGTGGTTTCGCGATTCCTTGTTTGGCTGGTTACTCCAGATGTTTATCAACTGTTCTTTCAGCTCTAGGTAAAAAAAACCCACAGAAGCAAGTTATGGCAAGTTTGCAGTAAAGTACTAGAATAGAAATACATATATCTTCTCCAAAATTTGATTTTTGGAGCAAAGGCATAGAACTTCAATAATTACTGCACTAGCTGAGGTTAAACATGGCAATTGAATGTGAAGGCATATTCTTTATGCTTAATGTTAAATTCACCTGCTTCATCAGGAGAAGTAGAAAGCTCAATCAATTGTTGATGTTGCTGATTTCAAGTTATAGGCATGGCAATATAACAAAAGACAGATAATCTCAAAACCTTTTTTTTAATAGTGTAATACTTAAAAGTTAAGGTGACTTCATTATTATTTATCAAATTAATTAAACTGAATGTTGCACCACATTGATACAATTCACAAACAAAATGCAGATTTTTATTGATTGAGAAATTCACATAAAAATGGTAAAAATATTGCTATAATGGGCCAGAGATATTATGAGTTGTTTTATAGAGCATATATTTTTGACAATGCTTTTCAACATTAAGCTAGAAAAAAAGGCTATACCTGGATTGAAAATAATTGGAAATGGGATATTATGTTTCATTATCATTCAAGAGACAAACTAATAAATCCACAAAGCACAATGTATCAGCACAACACAACAAAGAGTATATCAAACAATAAATAGATCTGTACAGCCATGCAACTGAACACAAAACACTGAAGCTGATTCATTCCAATCATTAAACTATCCTTACACTTGTTCATCCAAAGATGCTTCTGATTCAATCGACAACCTGCTGGTTTTATTGTGACAAAAATAAATGAACCAATAAAAACAAGGGGAACAAGAAGAAAAGTTTAGTATATCAACATGTCCGAGGCACTGCATTTAAATTAGCCGAAATGAACAATTCTGAAACAGAGCATATAATATGATTCTAACAAGGGGAATTGAGCTGTAACTGAATAAAGCAATTGCATGTATGTTACTTGTCAGATAACCCACTTCCTTCAGAGAAGGGACAAAGTATTATATTCATCTAAATTCATTTTGGTTATTTACATTATTAAGCATTCCTTGCAGAGGAATTTCATGCACAGAAAGTGATCAGCATGCTTAAATAGTACTAAAAGCAGCTGCAAACAATTCAAATTAGGAGGCAGTTTGCTTTTTTCCATCTTATGGTATGCCCAATTCACCATTTTAATAAAGATTAATAGCAGGAGACCCAGAGGCATACACAAAAATTCCAGGGAAACTTAACCACAATTTTATAAAATACTAACCTGCACCATTAGTAAGCTTCCCCACTAATTATTCATCCAGGTCTGTCAAATCATTGATTAATAGGGTCAAATGGAATTGACTGGGTAAACTCCGGGCCAGATTCCACCATGTCCCAGTAATGAGGCAGACATTTAGAATTATCATTCATAGGGATAGTCTTGAATTTCTCCACCTCCAAATACTACCAGAAGATTAATGATACTAAACAAAATGCATTTGTGCCCCTAACTTACTGGATTCCAGTAAGATGGCAGCGTATTCGATCGCAGAGGCTTCTATGGGGTCAACCCATGGTGTTCTCTTTTTTAAATGTATATTTTATGATTGCAAGACCCTGCTGGACACTAAGAGCATAAAGAACTGCAGGTCTACCCCAGCAGTGAGTTGCTCATTGCCAGAGAAACTTAAGGAGCTGATCTTAGTGCAGATCATGCTGCTGCCTGCATCAGACAGGCATGATGGAGTCAGTGTGCGAAGGCAGTGGGGCAGGCGAACAGCGAGTGATCATTTTGGCTGCTTCCCTTGTGATCATCAGACCCTGCTGGGTATAGTTAATGTGGAATGCTGCAAGTCTGATTGCCTGGTTTATTGGCAGACGGCTGGGGAGCTGCCTGGCCTCCGTTGTAATGTGGACTGGGCCTCTAGCTGCAGTGTCACCCGTTTACAGCCACATGGGAGAGAGGTGTCAGAGTCAGTGCTCTCCACTAAAGGCAGCGTGGGTGTCAGTACTGCATCCCCCTCCCCCACCCCATTTTCACTTGGCAGAGGTAAGCTGTATTGTATTCGACTGCAGACTGCTGCTACATTTATGGACTCAGGAACTTGGACTATATTTTTTATTTGACTACATTTTACTGATATCGTACATGTGTTTTCTATCTTATACGTGCCGTGTTGTGTTGTGTGTGACTCTTGGTACTGTGTTTTGCACCTTGGCTCCGCTGTTTCCTTTGGCTGTATTCTTGGGGTTTCCTGCATGGTTGGGTTGCAATTAAACTTGTACATGAAACTTTGCCAGGACATCATCTTGGTACCATGACAATAACAGGTTAGGGTTACAGTTAGTGAGTTGTCAGCATGCTATGTCATGAGACTTGCGGGTTGCCCCAGCACAATTCTCGAACGGTGTTAGTTGTTGATGCAGAAAGGATCATCTTCAATCTCTTTGAAAGCCTTTTTGGAAGTTATTCATTCTGTTCTGCAGATATATTAAGTAATTCCTGTACACCTTCACGCTCGTAATCTTTTTAGATTCTTTGGTATGATACATGACCACATTTTGAGAAATCAGATCACTTGGCTGTCCTTCTCCTACCAGCATACAGGTGGAGGAGCGGCTATGGGATTGCTTCGAGTCGGCGGACAGGGCCATGCTCAAGGACTCAAAGGATCTGAATGAATACATCACTATTGTCAAGAAGTTTATACAAAAAGTTGTAGATGAGTGTATCCCCACAAAATCATTCAAAGTCTTCCCCAGCCAGAAGCTCTGGATGAACCATGAGATCCACAATCTACTGAAGACCAGAGCAGAGGCATTCAGGTTTGCTGACTAAAAAAGTCACAAGAGGTCCGGGTATGATCTCCAGTAAACCATTCTCGCATGCAAAGTGGCAATTTGAGACCAAACTTGAATAACTGAAGAATGCTCGAAAGCTGTGGCAGGGCTTTGAATGTTACAAATGAAACCAAGCAACTTAGGTGATGACAAGGCTTTGCTCCCAGATGGGCTCAATGCCTTCTATGCTAGCCTTGACCATCAAAACAAGGAAGAAACTTCTCAAACTCCCAAAGCCCTCGATGATCCTGTGATGTCAGACACTGAGGTTGACATGAGAGCATCGTTCAGGAGGGTGACCCCACGGAAATCATCTGGCCCAGATGCGATACGTGGCCAAGTACTAAAGATCTGCGCTGATCAGCTGGCTGGAGCATTCAACAATAGCTCTAACCTCTTGCTTTGGGCAGTCTGAGGTACCCACCTGCTTCAATTATATTGGTGCCTAAGAATAATGTGGTAACCTGCCTCAATGACCATCATCCAGTGGCACTTACATCTATTGTGATGAAGTATTTGGAGAAGCTGGTGATGAAACATATCAACTCCTGCCTGAGAAGCAACATAGATCCACTCCAATTTGTGTACCAGCACAACAAGTCCACAGTAGATGCTGATTTATTGGCTCTTCACTCAACCCTGGAACATCTGGACAAAAAAGATGCACGCATCAAGATGCTCTTTATCAACTACAATTTAGCATTCAATACCATCACCCCAACAAGACTAATCAATAACCTTCAAGACCTTGGCCTCAATATATCCTTGTCCAATTGGATCCTTGATTTTCTCCCTTGCAAACACCAGTTTGGACTGACATCAACATTTCCTCCCCAATCTCCTTCAGCACAGATGCACCACGAGCTATGTGCTCAGCCACCTGCTCTATTCGCTTTAAACTTGTGCCTGTGAGGCTAAGCACAATTCCAATGCCATCCTTAAGTTTGCTGATGACAACTCTGTCATTGGCTGAATCAAAGGTGGTGATAAAACAGCATACAGGAGGGAGATTGGAAATCTGGCTGAGCGATGCCACAACAACATCTCACTCAGTGTCAACAAGACCAAAGAGCTGATTATTGACTTCAAGAGAAGGAAACCAGTGGTCCATGAGCCAGTCCTCATCAGGGGATTAGAGGTGGAGAAGGTTAGCAACTTCAAATGCCTCAGTATTATAATTTCAGAGGATCTGTCCTGGGCTCAGCATGCAAGTGCAATTACGAAGAAAACACAGCAGCGTCTCTACTTCCTTAGAAGTTTGCAAGGATTTGGCATGACATCTAAAACTTTAACAAACTTGTATAGCTGTGTGGTGGACAGTATATTGTCTGGCTATATCACAACCTCGTATGGAAACACAAATACCCCCGAACAGAAAATCCTACAGAAGGAAGTGGATACAGCCCAGCCCTTCACTGGTAAAGCCCTCCCCACAATATGGAAATTTCCAGTTTAAGACTGCGCTACTGAAATTGTGTAACAGCTTATTGGTAGTTCAGAAAGCAAGAAAGAGGACTAAAAACATTATTAATCACACTTATTATGAGGTAAACTGTGGTATACTACCAAGTCAAGTCACTTTTTATTGTCATTTCGACCATAACTGCTGGTACAATACACAGTAAAAACAAGACAACGTTTTTCAGGACCACGGTGCTACATGAAACAATACAAAAACTACACTGAACTACGTAAAAAAACACAGGAAAAACTACACTAGACTACAGACCTATCCAGGACAGCATAAAGTGCACAAAACAGTGCAGACATTACAATAAATAATAAACAAGACAATAGGCACAATAAAGGGCAGTAAGTTGGTGTCAGTCCAGGCTCTGGGTATTGAGGAGTCTGATGGCTTGGGGGAAGAAACTGTTACAAAGTCTGGTCATGAGAGCCCGAATGCTTCAGTGCCTTTTCCCAGATGGCAGGAGGGAGAAGAGTTTGTATGAGGGGTGCATGGGGTCCTTCAAAATGCTGTTTGCTTTGCGGAAGCAGTGTGTGGTGTAAATGTCTGTAATGGTGGGAAGAGAGACCCCGATGATCTTCTCAGCTGACCTCACAATCCGCTGCAGGGTCTTGCAATCCGAGATGGTGCAATTTCCAAACCAGGTAGTCATGCAGTGGATCACTGCATCACCAAAAACACCAAGAAACTTGGTTCTCTTAACGATCTCTACCGAGGAGCAGTTGATGTTCAGTGGAGAGTGGTCGCTCCATGCCCTCCTGAAGTCAACAACCATCTCTTTTCTTTTGTTCACATTCAGAGACAGGTCATTGGCTCTGCACCAGTCCGTTAGCCGTGGCACCTCCTCTCTGTAAGCTGTCTTGTCGTTCTTGCTGATGAGACCCACCACGGTCGTGTCATCGGTGAACTCGATGAGGTGATTTGAGCTGTGTGTTGCAGCACAGTCATGGGTCAGCAGAGTGAACAGTAGTGGACTGAGCACGCAACCCTGGGGAGCCCCCGTGCTCAGTGTGATGGTGTTGGAGATGCTGCTTCCAATCCGGTCTGACTGAGGTCTCCCAGTCAGGAAGTCTAGGATCCAGATGCAGAGGGAGGTGTTCAGGCCCAGTAGGGCTCAGCTTTCCAATCAGTTTCTGAGGGATAATTGTGTTGAATGCTGAACTGAAGTCTATGAACAGTATTCGAACGTATGTGTCTTTTTTTATCCAGGTGGGTTAGGGCCAGGTGGAGGGTGATAGCAATGGTGTCGTCTGTTGAACGGTATGCAAAATGCAGGGGGTCCAGTGAGGAGGGCAGCAGGGTCTTGATATGCCTCATGACGAACCTCTCGAAACACTTCATGATGATGGACGTGAGTGCAACGGGACGGTAATCATTGAGGCAGGACACTGAAGACTTCTTCGGCACAGGGACGATGGTGGTGGCCTTGAAGCACGTTGAATTGGTGGCGCTGCTCAGGGAGATGTTGAAGATGTCAGTGAGAACATCTGCTAGCTGGTCTGCACATCCTCTAAGCACTCTACCAGGAATATTGTCTGGTCCAGCAGCCTTCCGTGGGTTGACCCTGCACAGGGTTCTCCTCACATCGGCCACAGTGAGATACACCACCTGGTCACTTGGAGGAGGGGTGGACATCCTCACCGCTGCGTCATTTTCCGCCTCAAAATGAGCGTAGAAGTTATTCAGCACATCTGGGAGGGACACATCACTCGCACAGTCAGGTAATGTTGTCCTATAGTTGGTGATGTCCTGAATGCCCTTCCACATGCGCCATGTGTCGCCACTGTCCTGGAAGTGGCTGTGGATTCGCTGGGCATGCGCACACTTTGCCTCTCTGATGGCCCGGGACAGTTTGGCCCTCATTGTTGTTAGGGCTGCCTTGTCGCCTGCTCTGAAGGCGGAGTCACAAGTCCTCAGCAGCGCACGCACCTCCGCGGTCATCCATGGCTTCTGGTTAGCGCGTGTAGTGATGGTCCTGGACACAGTGACCACCGCAAACAACGAAGAGGCAAGCACAGGCAAAGCTGACATGAGGGATGAGCTGTGCTGGTGTGTTCAAAGTCAGGGTGCAATGTGATCGAGGTGGTTTTGGAGACAGGAATGGAGTTGGAGCAAGCGATTCGAAGAGGAATCAAGGCTGAGAAGTTTTGGTGCCTGTCCACCTAAACTGGGTGTGAGGTTGGATCGTTCTAATCGCTGAGCCGATTTGGAGAGGTTGAGATGGCTTTGGGCTGGGCACCGAAGTCTAAGACCTGCACTGCAGCCCGGCAGGGCATGACAAATGCCAATTGGATGATTTAAATGCCAGCCCAGGTAGACTGGAAAAGCAGGATGCCGGGACCAGAGGAAAGGTTGAGCTAATTTTGTTCATTCTGCCACGATGTTCACTCCTCTCTCCGCGGCGCTGAGTCTGAGAGTCTGCTCCCACTGCTACACGCTTCATGTCTGAGAGCTTTGGAGCAGCTTTCCCCACTATATGATGAACTTGAGACCAAGGCTTGGGCCTACTGCAGCTGCTCTGGGATAAGGGTCTGTGGACTCCATTTGGTTCGGAATGCTGTTTCTTTCTTTGATTGTTTGCATGGTTTATGTTGCTGTTTTCCTCTCTCGCTGCGCATTGGGTGTTGGCCTTTTTTTATTTTAAATTGGGTTTGTCTGTCCTGCTGGGTAGAGACTTGCATGATTACATTGTGCTTCTCAGAATTACTGTGTATCCCCACAAGAAAACAAATCTCAGGGTTGTATATTGTGACATATATGCACTTTCAGTATAAATTTATTTTGAACTTTGAACTCACTTTTATTTTGAATTAAACACTCTCAGAACATAAGCATTTTATTTTTTCTTGCTAACCCCATGGTGCCAGCATCCAACGCGACTAATGGCAACGTTCCGCAGACAGTTCACAAAACTACTCCTTTTTCTCCTTCTTCTTTTAAATATACTTCTACTACTAATCTGTGCAATAGAAGCCTGTAATTTACATTTTGATAATGAGTCTTCAGGCCTACTGAGTGATCTACCACTGTTGCTGTCTCTGAGGGAATTTGGTGTGGTTGAAAGTGAGGTTGGGAACAGAGTATGCGGCCCAGTTGTGGAGCGCAAATCTGTGATTGGCTCCATTACTCGCTGATTAAAGCGTTGAGTAAGATTGAAATCAGCAAGGATGAGAGTAGAAGTCAAACAGGTATTCAGTGTCATCTGACTGCATTTGACTGGTCTCACTCTCCCTCTTGCTCGCTGTTGCCAGAGGAAGGTGTAGGAGTCTTGGGCAAGGTTTTTTAGTGTGGTTTGTAGATTGGACTTGTTTTTAGAGGGCTTTGCAATTCACACCATTTATGTTTCTGGTTTCTATTTGCATCCTTTTTTTGTAGCTATTTTGTGTGATTTTGACCGGGGCACTTTGACACAGATTGGCTCTGCAGCTGCCAGTCTACGGAGGACAGAGCACTAAACTGGACTGAACTGAACTAAACTGGGCACTCCTAGACTGTTTCAAGGACTCGGTGGTTTGCTGTTTAATATTCTTTGTGTTATTCACTTGTTTCTTGCCGCTTGCGCGGTTTGTTCTTCTTTTTTCATGTTGGGTGTGTTATGTTTTCTTTGAACAGGTTCCATCATCTTTCTTTGTTTTGTGGCTGTGGGAAGACAAATCTCAGGGTTGTATGCTACATACATACTTCGATAGTAAATGTACTTCGAAGTTATGCAGGAATTGTTAATATTCAAGAGGGAGAGTGAGACCAGTCAAATGCAGTCAGATGACACTGAACACCTGCTTGACTTCTACTCTCATCCTTGCTGATTTCATATAGAACAGAAGTTACCCGAAAGCCGCATCAACTTTGAATGAGAAATGTGCCTTCTCAAATGCACCAACTAAACCACCTGGTTCTTTTTCTATAATAATCTGATATCGCCACTTAATGTTAGGAGGGTTTGCACTTTCAAACTGAACTCAAAATCTCAAGCAGGTATGATGACATTCGATTTGTCAATAAGCTTCAAATTTAACCTAATTTCGTTCCAAGGTAAAATGCAAGCAGTGCAAATTACATCTTGACAATAAGGCCAGCTTTCTTTCATTATTATGATACACATTTTCTTTTTCACTTGTTTTAAGTCAAGGAATCAATTAAATTACCAAAGGAACTCAGCAAGTCAGACAGCATCTATGGAGGAAGGTGGATAGCCAACATTTCAGGTCAACACCTCCCTCAGAACTGGGAAAAGGGGAAAGAAATGAAGCAAAAGCTGGAGGGTGCCAGGTAGATCCAGTTGAGGGGCGCGATCGGGGAATAATGTAAGAAGTTGAAGTGACAAAGTGCTGAAGGAGGAGGAATCTGTTACAAGACAACAGTGGATTATGGAATAAAGGGTGGGAGAGGGGAGGGAAACCAGAGGAAGGAATGTGGAATGTGAGAGAAATTATTTGGAATTCTAGTAAGGCACATGCTATACTTATTTTAACACTGATACTCTGTGATCTAATATTCTCTGTACGTACTGCTTATTTATTATATTAAATATTTTTTCTCTAGTTTATAGCCTATGTTGTGCTTTGATCATACTGAATTAATTGCCTTTCAAAATATGCATTCCTGTAAGAGGACATAGTAAATTTAGTCAGCTAAGTACCACCATAAGACTTTGAACTTGAATTGCAAAATCGCTTCATTACCAGATAATAGCTCATTACCAGTAAGTAAAGTCTCTCCTCATTTTTATGGAGGAAGAGATATTTAACACAAAACCAAATATAATTAAATAAGTAATAAGGAAATATATATGTTTTTAAATCTGGAGAGATATGTGCACTGGCTTACTTTGTTGTGTCCGATGCTTCTTTTAGTTCTTCATCTAATCTGTAGAGTAAAAACATGAAAAATAAGAATAAAGAAAATTGTGTGATATAACTGTAAAACAAAAGATATTATTTTTAGCATGCTGCTCCAAAATTAGGATTTTAATTTTTTAAGCACTATAACTAGTTTTCCATTGAGAATGTTTACAATATCATTCATCTGCTGCCTGTCAGTATTTGTCAATGCTCATTAGTGAGAAGCACACAAAAAACCGCATACGACTGCAACACGTCTTTTCCAAAAATAACATGCGTATTAAAGAGAGCTGAAGGTGCAGCCACTTTGTCAAAAATTGTTAATACTCAGCATTCAGTAACCTGGCAAAGCAAAAGATATGTGTTCTGGGTTAGAGAAGGAAAATCCATTATGTAAAGGAAACCAAAAGTTTGGTCTCAGTACCTCTGGCTTATTTAAGGGATTCAGGAAATGACCCATCCTCTGAGTCTATCTCTTTCTGATAAATACTGATATCCACAATGTTGATGGCGGGCAACCTGATGTTTTAGTGCCCTGAATATCAAGGGCAAGGGCCTAGGTCCACTTTTTTGGTGATGTTCTTTGCTGGATACTTACATAATATGTATGCCACATTCTACTCACCAGACTTTATGTGAATGCTCAGATTCACTACAGTCTAACTTCCCTATCTCTCTGATTTCAGCCATGCAAATATTTGAAGTAGTTTCATGAAAACCTTTGATTCTTGTCATGTGCACTCCCTTCATAATCTTTCTTCCACTATGCTGTTTGTCCCATTGCTGCCTATTCCAAGGAACATGCTGATCACCTACCCTGCTGCCCAACGTGTCACTCAGTTTCAGATTTCTGCCTGTTTTAGTCCTGTGAAATGACTTGGAATAACATACTGCATTAAAAGTGTTGTCTGTCACTGCCCATGAAGTTATTTTCCACCATTGCATTTACTTCCTTTGGAGAAGGGGACAGAAGGAACACAGAAGAACAGCACATTCAAGCAGCTTTAGCTATTGTTGAGCTTAAGATTAATTTGCTGCAAAGGAGGCCAATGCTACAGCATATGACGTAGCTTGGAAATCCATAATTTACCTCATCCTTCTTTTTATACACTTTTCTTCTTCATACCTTTTAGGAAATAAGTCATTAAACCAAAGTTAGGAAAAGGACAGGCACAAACAGGCAGAAGAAATCACCTTTAGGACATCAATTGAAATGAAGAACAACATATTAATGATTCAATAAAAAGTCTTGGTTTTAGACATAGTTAAGAGCATTAAAGCATTACTATCATCACAAAAAAAAAATGCTCCCATTCCAACACTTTCTATGTTACTGATCTATAAGAGTATTAGGCTTTACATATTGAAGTGAGAATTCAGACACTCAGTAACAAATATAAACTTCATAGAAAACTACTTTCATATGTGATATAGAGTCTAGCGACAAAATGTTTTAAGTAAAAAAGTTTGGAGGAGAAGGTTTCTATCATGGATATAATAAAGCTACTTATTAAATTGTCAAGTCATTCATTTAAGTATAATCATTCCTGCTGAAAAGTCTGAAAACTGATATTATTGATTTTATATAATATAAAAATCACAAAGTTTAATTTACAATGTTATATTTTGAGTAATACTCCACAGCAAAAACAAAAATAAACTGCTGTATAAGTAGGTGAATGCATTTTCCAGGAAAAGAAAGGTTGCTTGAAGACAATACCCTAAACAAATGGTGCACTTATCTTTCTAAAGATTAGCATGGCAGTGCTTATGAAAAATTCTGCATGAATACAAGTATCTTTGGATGAAGGGGTTATGCCTAAAATGACGATATAATTTTCCTTCTGATTAGCATTAATGGTCTTTCAGTACACTCAGTGGCCTCTTTATTTAGGTGCACCTGTACACCTACAAATATCTAGTCAGCCAATCATGTGCCAGCATAAAAGCACACAGACATAGTCAAGAGGTTCAGCTGTTGTTCAGACCAAATATTAGAAAAGCAAAGAAATGTAATCTTAATGCCATGGAATGATTGTTGATGCTAGACAGGGTGGTTTGAGTATCTCAGAAACTTCTGACCTCCTGGGATTTCCGCGCATACGCACAACAGTCTCTGGAGTTTACAAAGAATGGTGCGATAAACAAAGGAACATCTAGTGAGCGGGAATTCTGTGGGCAAAAATACCTTGTCAATGAGAGTGGTCAGAGGAGAATGGCCAGACTGGTTCAAGCTGACAGTAAAATGACAGTAACTCAAATAACCACACATAACAAGTGGTGTGCAGAAGAGCATCTCTGAATGCATAACACATCAAATCCTGAAGTGGATGGGCTACAACAGCAAAAGACCACAGCAGGTTCCATTCCTTCCTACACCTAATAAAGTGGCCACTGAGCGTATATTTTCTAGCATCTAAAATGAACAAATGTAACTCTACACTGAATACATAATTTAACTTTCCACAGGAACCATAAAGTGAAGGCTGATAGAATTTCAATAGTTACTCTAAAGCAAATGTTCTTTTGGTATTGGATTTCTGTCCACTAAATCTTTAAATGAGAGTTACTTCCTGGTTCACAAAGTCCAGGGATATATTGAACCATCCGTAAAAAGGCTTTGTCTAATGGCTTATTACAAGCAGTTACTAACTAATTAGCTGAAACAGATTGATAAATTTAATCAATCATGGCAATTAACCTTTGTTTTACTAGCACATTACCACAGCTAAATGATCCATACCTTGATCCCAAACTAAACACTACACTGCTGCTAATTAAAATTAATTAAAGGATAAGCTTGGCTAATTCACAGTCTTGTCATGTTTGTCATTTTAGCATTTTCTTTCTTTTTTGATTGCAGTTTACCATAAGTGCAACGTTTTTCAAAACCTGCATGCTAATTGCAATAGGAGCCTATCATCAGTGTAGCAATGCAAGAGAACTAAATTAACATGTACCCAATCAAAATTACAAAACTTATAAAGCCTCCTAATTAAAAACAACATTTTTAATAATTTTTCATCCTTAAACTGTTGGCCTTGGGCATTGTTATTTCATAGTCCATGAAAGGCTTCTCTATTTGTTTTCTGGTTTGAAATTTATGTTGTTCAAAATTCTCAATCAGATGACCTGTGCACCTTGCAAAGGGCCAGTGAAGAATCTTAAACAAGGTTATAAGGAATAAATTTGATGAGGGTATAAGTGCAGTACAGAGTGATACTTAAGAATGTTTTTCAGTCAGAGCAGCATTTTAAAGGATACCTTACTAATCTATTTCTTAATATTCAGTGCTTAGGAGTACAATTATTATTCAAAGGTATTTTGGAAGCAAAGCAGTAATATTAACATAATAGTTTGAGGGCTCAGACCAATCCTCATGCTGATTTCATCAAACAGATGGGATTGATAAAAAGCCTGATAACAATTGACTAAAAGTCAGTTCAGGAGAGCAAACTTCAACAGGCTCTTAATTGGATGGAAAAATCAAAAGCATCTCGGGCAAAGCACGATAATTTTCAATTTATCACCAATTTACAATTAAATCTAACAATCTTTATTTCTTCCATGATGCAAGACAATATTTTGGAAACTAAGTCAGCAGTTATTTCAGTACTTTAGGTAAATTGATCATTTACTATCCAGTCAGTCAATTAATCTGTTTAGCATTTGTCAGCTGATTCAGGATGCAAGTTTTGGTGGAATTCAAATCTGTCTAATTCACAAAACCAAGATATTCCAGAGTCTTTCAACAAAATAAAACTGTAGTTTGGTATTAATTTATTCCTGGAAAGAAAACTGAGTGTATGGACAAAATAACCATTAATAATTGAAGCAAGCAAGCCAGATTATTTTCAATTCATTATTAATTTATCTATTTAGCTAATGTTTCAGTTTATTTTTCCCTTTAAATTAAGGTATTGAGTCTTCAAGTGTCCAGTGTTAACAACACACTCTTCAAATAATGGAAAATCACATCCCTAAAAGATTACTTTCTAATATATGGCATGGTAATACTCAGGATCCAGGAAAGAATTCTAATGCAAATACCATAAACAATGTGCCTTGTTAAACACAAAGATGTTGTTGTTAATGGGTTACACCTCAGGAAGTCCTTATGTATTAAATTCCTATTGACTTTTTTTGGGAACTGGCTGATGGTCAAGCCAAGTTATAGATTCCAGAGAAATAAAGAGTAACAGACGTAAGTCTAGAATTAAGTTGTTGGCAACTAAATTACTGTGAACTTTGAATAATATAAAGCCACAGAACCTAAAAAATTCTTCTTCCATTGTGGTGAATAGAATTTACAGATTTCCCTCTACTATCTTGACAAATGGTGATACAAAATGCCCAGCAGGAGAAAGTGATGAGTAAGTTAAATGTATTATTTTTGCCCTTAGTATTATTAAGGATCCCACACATCCATCCAGCATCCTCTTTGACTTTCTAAAATCAGGTAGGAGACTCTGATGCATAAAAATAAGAATGGTCAGGATGAGAAATAGTTTCTTCCCTCAGGCCATGAGGCCCCTGCTGCATCATATTTGAAGAGTCAGTGGTTAATCTGTTCCATATTTTACAATATTTAATTTTTGTACTTTAGTTTGTTACTTATGTGCGATTCATCTGTAGATTTTATCCTTACCTTGATAAGTTATTGTGTGTTATGTGTACTATCGTGCTTTACAACCTGGTTCGGAGAAATGTTATCTTGTTTCTACATGCATTATATGGTAATGTACATTATATACATGTATATAAACTTCTCTTAACTTGACTTACTCTTTCTGATCATGATCATAACCCAAAGCAACACACGCAAAATGCTGGAGGAGCTCAGCAGCATCTCTGGACATATATAAACAGCTGACATTTTGGGCTGGGACCCTTCTTCAGAAGGACTGAGAGGGAAAGGGAACATGCCAGAATAAAAAGGTCGGGGGAGAGGAAAGAGGCTAGCTGGAAGATGACAGGTGAAGCCAGGTAGATAGGAAAGGTAAAGGGGCTGGAGAAGAAGGAATCTGTTCGGAGAGTGGACCATAGGAGGAAGGGAAGGAAGAGGGGATCTGGGGGGAAATGGTGGGTAGCTGAGAAGAGGTGGAAGGTCAGAGTGGGGAGTGGGGAATAGAGGAAGGGGGCATTATTTTTAACTGGGAGAAGAAATCGATATTCATCCCATCAGGTTGGAAGCTACCCAGATGGAATACAAGGCATTGCTCTTCCACCCTGAGGGTGGCTTCATCTTGGCAGAAGAGGAGCCCATGGACCATTATGTCAGAACAGAAATGGCAATCGGAGTTAAAATATTGAGCTACCGGGAAGTTCTGCTTGTGGCGAATGGAGTGGAGGTCCTCGATGAAGCGGTTTCCCAATTTGCGACAGGACTCAAAAATATAGAGGTGACCACATTGGGAGCACCAGACACAATAGACAACCCCAGCAGATTAGCAGGTGGGATGTTGCCTCACCTGGATGGACTCTTTAGGGTCATGAAGAGGGGTGAGGGAGGAGGTGTATGAGCAGGATTAGGGGAGGTCTAGTGGTAGAACCCCCTTGGAGATGGTGGAAGTGATGTTTTGGATGCGACGGCTGAGAGGATGGTAGGTAAGGACAAGAGGAACTCTATCACTGTTACAGTGGTGGGAAGATGGGGTGAGCGCAGATGTTCGGGAAATGGAGGAAATGTGGGTTAGAGCAGCATCAATAGCGGAGGGAGAGGAACCCCGTGCTTTGGAGAAGGGGGATATGTCTGATGTTCTGGAATGGAAAGCTACGCCCTGGGAACTGATTGTGGCGGGGGCAAAGGAACTGAGAAAAGGTAATAACATTTTTACCAGAAGATAGGGTGGAAAGAGGTATAGTCAAGATAACTATGGGAATCAGCTGGTTTATAAAAGATGGCAGTTGACAGTTTTTCTCCAAAGAGATCAATAAAGGGGAGGGAGTTGGACCAAGTGTGTTTAAGGGCAGGGTGGAAATTAGAGGCAAAGTTAGTAAAATTGACGAGCTCAGCACAGGTGCATGAAGCAGCACCAATCAGTGTAGTGGAGGAAGAGTTGGGGAGCATTACCGGGATAGGCTTCAAGCTTGGACTGGTCTACATAGCCAATGAAGAGGCACGCATAGCTGGGTGCCATGAGGGTGCCCATGGTTTCCCTCATTTGGAGAAAGTGGACCCACTGCCGTAACAGTGACAAAGTTCCTGTTGTCCTTACCTACCACCCATCAGCCTTCACATCCAACACACCATCTTCTGCACCCCACGTGCTACACCTCCTCCCTCACCTCTTTTCAGGGTCTCAAACAGTCCTTCCAGGTGAGGCAATGCTTCACCTGTGAATATGCTGGGGTCGCCTATTGTGTCCAGTGCTCCCGATGTTGCCTTCTCTACATTGGTGAGGCCAGTCATAAATTGGAGGACTACTTTATCCAGCACTTTTGCTCCATCTGCCACAAGCGGGAATTCCCGACAGCCAAACATTTTAATTCCAATTTCCATTCCCATTCTAAAATGTTGGTCCATGGCCTCCTCTCGTGCCAAGATGAGGACACCCTCAGGGTGGAGGAGCAACACTTTATATTCTGTCTGGGTAGCCTCCGACCTGAGGGCATGAATATCAATTTCTCTTTCTGGTCAAAAAAATTACCCGCTCCCCTCCTCTTCCTCTATTCCCCACTCCTTCCTATTTGACCTTTCACCTCTTCTCATCTACCTGCCACTTCCCCCTGGGTCCCCTCCTCCTTCCCTTTCTCCTTTGGTCTTCTCCTATCAGATTCCTTCTTCTTCAGCCCTTGACCTTTCCCACCCATCTGGCTTCACCTATCACCTTCCAGCTTGTCCTCCTTCCCCTCCCCCCACCTTTTTTTCGTCTGGTGACTCTCCCCCTTCTTTCACAATCCTGAAGAAGGGTCTCGGCCTGAAATGTTGACTGTTTATTCATTGCCATAGATGTTGCCTGGCCTGCTGAGTTACCTCGGCATTTTGAGTGTGTTGCTTTGGATTTCCAGCATTTGCAACTTATTCGTGTTTATGATCACAATGCATTTATGATAGAGGAAAAGAGAGAGATATTGGATGAAAATATCTGCTGATAAATGCTTGTTTTTATTATCGGCTCTCTGTTGAAAATATTAAAATATTAATGAGCTTGAAAGGGCTGAGAACTTCAAGTTCCTAGGTGTGAACATCACCACTAGCCTGTCATGGTGCAACCACACTGATGTCACAGCCAAGGAGGCTCACTGACATTTCTACCTGGTAAGAGGCCTCAGTAAAGCAGCTGGTATAATCAAAAACCCCACCCACAAACTCCAGACACTCCCTCTTCTTCCCTCTCCCATCAGGCAGAATATACAAATGGCTGAAAAGATGGATCACCTGGCCCAAGGACAGCTTTTATCCTACCATTATCAGTCTCTTGAACAGAATTCTTGCCCATTAAAATGGACACCATTTCACAATCTATCTTGTTATGACCTTGCACATTATTGTTTATTTGCACTGTGCTTTTTTTGACAGCTTTTACACTTTATTGTTAATGTTTTACCTTATTCTAGCTCAATGCACTGTGTAATGATTTGATCTGTATGAACAGTATGCAAGACAAACTTCACTGTACATAAATAGAAAATCAATACCAATTTGTTCATTTTATGCACACAAATAGATTGAAAAGAAAACAATGTGCTTTCCTACTTGTACCAATACTGCTTAAAAAATAGAAACCAATAAAAGAGAAGGAAGATAATTTGCTCTTATGTGAAGGGTATAGCAAAAATCAGACAAATTTTCATAAAGAATAGTTTTATAGACTGGGTATAATCAGAACATTAAAACATAGAAATCTTCAGCGCATCACAGGCCTTTCAGCCCACAATGTTGTGTCGACCATGTAACCTACTCAAGAAACTGCCTAGAATTTCCCTACCACATATTTTTCTAAGCACCATGTATCACTCTATCCAAGAGTCTCTTAAAAGATCCTATTATATCCGCTTCTACCACTTTCGCTGGCAGTGCATTCCATGCACCCACCACTCTCTGTGTAAAAAACTTACCTCTGACGTTCCCCTTGTACCTACTTCCAAGTACCTTAAAACTATACCCCCTCGTGTTAGTTATTTCAACCCTGGGAAAAAGCCTCTGGCTATACACATGATTAATGCCTCTCATAATCTTATATACCTTGATCAGGTTACCTCTCATCCTCTGTCTTCCAAGGAGAAAAGGCCAAGTTCACTCGACCTATTCTCATAGGACACGCTCTTCAATCCAGCCAATATCCTTGCATATACGAATGTATATTTCCTTAGCTAGTCCAAGCACATTTCCCCAACAAAAGTAAGATATCATTCTACATTAAAATTTTTGCATCAATTCAACATTAATTCTGAAATGTACACTCAAAATATATCTGCACTCCATGATATCATAAAGGTGTTTATGGTAACCTTAGAAATCATTAGCTGTGATTCAAAATAGGAACTTAATTTTATTTAAGACCTCAAAACTAACACCATTACCTTCTGAATGAGAAATTCACTACTTACTTTCTTATAGTGTCTGGTATCTGAACATGTTGCATGGGGATCAGCTCCTCCAGCTCAGCCAGGCAACTGACATACTTTATCTTACTGCTGAATTTTGAACTGAAACAAAATTTGACATGCATTTTTAAATATTTCAAAGCCTAATAATAAATAATACCGAGCAATCCATATAAAACAATTCCTGAATCCATTGTTGACTGGGCAAGACATCCATTACACTGCACGTTTCTTTTGCCTAATGTTTTTACACTGCAAATAACTTAAGGTTTTACAAGCATGAAAAACTCTTACTCTTTATTTATTTTACTTATTTATTTAGAGATAAAGGATAGAGCAGGCCCTTCCGGCCCAATGATCTGTGCCATCTACGCGGTCAAGGGGAGAATGTACAACCTCCTTACAGAGAGCACTGGAATTGAACTCTGATCCTCAAGCTGTAACAGTGTCACACTAACCACTACGCTATCATGATACTCCCTTAGGGTTGGGGCATTCTTACTAGGAGAAGCACAAGAGACTATATTGTATCAAGATTATTCCAACCTCCCCTGATCTCCAAGAAGGTTTCATCCTCTTCTGAATAAACCGAGAGGAACAGTATACCCATTGGGAATTATGACTTGAAGCTTCCCCTCCAGGGTCAATCAAATTTTTTAAAGACACTTATTTTGAAATAGTGAACAAACCCAGCAAAATTTCTTAGGAACACACTACAGCCAATCACTTGGACCACTGAGGACTGGTAGAGTAGCATGTTGCTTTACAGTACAGGTGACCCGGGTCATTACGCACTGCTGTCTGTAAGGAGTTTGTACGTTCTCCCTGTGACCACATGGGTTTCCCCTGGGTGCTCCGGTTTCCTCCCACCGTCCAAAGATGTACTGATTGGTAGGTTAATTGGTCATTGTGATTTGACCCATGATTGGGCTAGGGTTAAATCAGGGGACTGCTGAGCCAGAGGGCTGTAGGGGCCTATTCCATGCTGCATCTCAAAAAAAACAATCACCTTGTACTTTCACTGCAGCTGCAGTGCAGGAACCCCATCTGCATGTATCTTCTGCTCTATTTTTAATGGTGAGTTTTACTGGTGATCATACCAAATGCTGGACAGCTGGTGTAGACTAGGACTGATGCTAAATGGCCACTAGCTCCACTTTGAATGAATCCATTTATAAGTCATTTCAAAAATAAAATCACTAATTTAGGTGAAGTGCTACAGACAGGAAAAAAAGATTGTGACCTGCATATCTGAATGCAAATTATGTGCACTTTGTGCTCTAAAATGCAGCATCCATTTCCTGTGATCAAATGGAAAATTAGCTATGTTGAAGGGTTGGCATGGTAGCATGTGTTTACAGCACCAGCAACCCAGGTTTAATTCCTGCCACTGTCTGTAAGGAGTTTTTTAAAAAATGTTTTCCTCAACCCCATAACCACATGGATTTCTTCCGAGTGCTTAGATTTTCTCCCAAGACGGACTGGTTAGTGGGTTAATTGGTCACATGGGTGTAACTGGCTGGCATGGGTTCAATGGATTGGAAGGGCCTGTTACTATGCAGTATCTCTAAATAATGATATACATATTCCTGAAGTAACTCTCCCACCAAGAGAAATGCCCAAGGCTGAGAAACTCTCTCAGCCATTATAAAGAATACTTGATAGGTGCAATAGAGATAGCACAGGAAATTATAGACCAGTGAGTCTTACTTCAGCGGTTTGTAAGTTGATGGAAAAGATCCTGAGAGGCGGGATTTATCAACATTTGGAGAGGCATAATATGATTAGGAATAGTCAGCATGGTTTTGTCAAAGACAGGTCGTGCCTTACAAGCTCGACTGAATTTTTTGAGAATGTGACTAAACACATTGATAAAGGTAGAGTAGTAGATGTAGTGTATATGGACTTTAGCAAGGCATTTGATAAGGTGCCCCATGCAAGGCTTTTTGAGAAAATAAGGAGGCATGGGATCCAAGGGGATGTTGCTTTGTGGACCCAGAATTGGCTTGCCCACAGAAGGCAAAGAGTGGTTGCAGACTGGTCATATTCTGCAATAGAGGTCGGTGACCAGTGGTGTGCCTTTACTGGGACCCTTACTCTTTGTGATTTTTATAAATGACCTGGATGAGGAAGTGGAGGGTTGGGTTCGTAAGTTTGCTGATGACACTAAGGTTGGAGGTATTGTGGATAATGTGGAGGGCCGTCAGAGGTTACAACGGGACATCGATAGGATGCAAAACTGGACTGAGAAGTGGCAGATGGAGTGTGAGGTGGTTCATTTTACTAGGTGAAATATGATGGCAGAATATAATATTAATGGTAAGATTCTTGGCAGTGTGGAGGATCAGAGGGAACTTGGGGTCCAAGTCCATAGGACACTCAAAGCTGCTGCCTAGTTGACTGTGTGGTTAAGAAGGCATATGGTGCATTGGCCTTCGTCAACCATGGGATTGAGTTTAAGAGCTGAGAGATAATGTTACAGCTATATAGGACCCTGGTCAGACCCCACTTGGAGTACTGTGCTCAGTTCTGGTCGCCTCACTACAGGAATGATGTGCAAACTATAGAAAAGGTGCAGAGGAGATTTAAAAAGATGTTGCCTGGATTGGGGAGCATGTCTTATGAGAACAGATTGAGTGAACTCAGCCTTTTCTCCTTGGAGCAGTGGAGGGTCTGGGCTGACCTGACAGAGGTGTATAAGATGATGAGAGGTATTGATCGTGCGGATAGTTAGAGACTTTTCCCCAGGGCTGAAGTACTAACATGAGAGGACAAAGTTTAAGGTGCTGGGGAGTCGGTACAGAGGAGATGTCAGGGGTAAATTTTTTTACACAGAGAGTGGTGAGTGCGTGGAATGGGCTGCCGGCAGCGGTGGTGCAGGCAGATACAATAGGGTTTTTTAAGAGACTCCTGGATAGGTACCTGGAGCTTAGAAAAATAGAGGGCTATGGGTAACCCTAGTAATTTCTAAAGTAAGTACATGTTTGGCACAGCATTGGGGCCGAAAGGCCTGTGTTGTGCTGTAGGTTTTCTCTGTTTCTATTTAATGTCAGAGAAGTGTATACAATATACATTTATTTATTGTATTTAGTTATCAATTATGGATAACTCTGAACATCCTCTACATAGCACCATCCAGAGACAGAGAAGCAGTTTCAGCGACAGGTTACTATCGATGCAATGCTCCTCAGACAGGATGAAGAGGTCAATACTCCCCAATGCCATTAGGCTTTACAATTCTACCGCCAGGACTTAAGAACTTTTTAAAAGCTATTATTAATGCTTTTTGAGATAGTGATTTAGATGCATATCATATTTTTTACTGAGTTAAGTATTGTATGTAATTAGTTTTGCTACAACAAGTGTATGGGACATTGGAAAAAAGTTGAATTTCCCCATGGGGATGAATAAAGTATCTATCTATCTATCTACATCCTGAAATTCTTTTTCTTCGCAAACATCCACAAAACAGAGGAGTGCCCCAAAGAATGAATGACAGTTAAATTTTGAAACTCCAAAGTCCCCCCATCACGTAGATTTTCTTTTATCTCCATACACCTTATCAACATTTTCAAAGAATAACATTTCCATTCCTGACAGGACTATTTTAGTCTGCAAAATGGCTCGATCACAGGTTTTTGCGGAAGGAGTCTCAAAGTCTGGAAGTATAAAGTTCTGACGGGGCTTGGCAAACGCTCGTGGCCATTTATCACCTCCCGTCCACCCCCAGCCCCAATTGGCTGAAGGGCTTTAGACTAGCAGTTTTAGGATAAAGGAATGAGGGTGTTCCACCCCCCCCCCCCCCCCCACCGCTTTACACACAGAGCTGAGACAATGGGAAATTCTGAATCGCCATGGGTTACGAACGTTCTTCTGGCTTGAAAAGGAAGGAGGCATCTGGGATATAGACAGAAAAGAGAGGCCAAGGATCAAGAATCATACATATTTTTATTGAAAGATATGTCAGGATTAAATGGTCATTTTGCCTGCCACTATGTGTGTTTACAATGTTCGAGCTATGTGATGGCCAGAACAGGTTAACAAAGCACCAGTGCCTGTGAGGAGACATAGGACAGCTGGAAAAGTGCTTACAGATGGAATTTAATCCAGACAAGTGTCAGATACTGCACTCACGAAAGTCAAATTTGGGTAGGAAATATACAGTAAGTGTCAAGACCCTTAGGAGCATTGATATGCAGGAAGACTTGCCATTCAAATCCATTGCTCCCCAAAAGCATTCACACTGACAGACAGGGTGGTGAAAAATGCATTTGGCTTACCTTTATAGGCCAAGGCATAGATTATAAGTTTGGTTCGTTATGTTGTATCTGCACAGAACATTGATTAGACTGCATTGAGTACTGTTCTGGTTGCCACATTACAGGATGGATGTGGCAGCAATAAAGAGTGCAGCAATTATTCATTAGGGCAGTTCAGATAGGCTCGTTTAATTCTCTCTAGAATGCAGGAGGCCAAGAAGTGACCTCATAAAAATTTATAACATTATGAGGTATATAGACAGGGTAGAAACTCAGGAGTCTTTATAACAGGGCAGGGGAGTCTAGAATCAGAGGACAAAGGTTTATGTTGGGGGGGGGGGGGGGAATAAGGGCGATCCAAGAGATAAATTCTTCCACAAATAGGGTGGGAATTTTGTGGAATGAGCTTCCAGAGATGTTGGGTAGAGGCAGAAACAATTACACTTAAATTGTGTTTAGATGGTAAATGGTTAAAAAAAAGCATAGCGATATATGGGCCTAATGTGGGCAAATGAGATTAGTGTAGACGTACATTGCAGTCGGCATAAACAAAGTGGACCGAAAGAGCACATTTCTGTACTATATCTCTCACTAATCAGCTCATAAATGTTCAATGCCAGGTACCTGCTCATGATAAGAATATATTTAGAAGGTAGCTGGGAGGTGACTATAGGCACCTCCTACTCCAAGAAAACTCCACACTCAAAATTATTATACATTGAATAATGTTTGCACAAAATTCATTTTATTTTATTATAATAAACTATTTAACTGTATAATCAAATTTATTCAAGGGCCCCCTGACAACATGGAGGATTCTTTTTAACATGAGTACATTCTCGAAGCTTCAATGTGTTTGCAATAAGCAAATCTCATCCAGGTGCTTTCCAGTGCACCTGTTAAATGTCACACTTGTTTTTTTGCCAAAACATGAAACCGTATTAATTAATATCGGATTACAGAAATAAAAATGATACTATTCTCAATTCTCCATTTCTGGTGAAAGCCACTGAGCTGAAATACTGATCCTGCTTTTCTTTCCACAGAATGCTGCTTAACCTGTTAGGTACTTCCAGGACTTAGAAACTAATCACAGGATTGGGCATAGTTAATATGGATTTATGAACAAGAAATCATGCTTTTATTTTTTATGTGTTAATCAGAAAGGAAATACAAATAATACGTACTAGATTTTCAGAAAGCATTTAAGTGACGTGACATACATGAGATTATTAGATAAAATTAGAGAACCACACTTGGTGAGGATTAGTTCACAAAAAGAGGAGGAATAAACAAGTACACACACAAAATGCTGGTGGAACATTCAAACAACAGCACACACAAAATGCTGGTTTCAAACATTGTTTGAATTTCCAGCATTTGCAGATTTCCTCGTGTTTGCTCTGGAATAAACAGGTGACTTTTTGGGTTGAGTAGCAGGGTGTTGTAGGAATTGGTGTTGGTTTTACTGGATAGCAGAGCTGCCACATGAGCCTAATCCTGCTTCTTTGTCTTACGTCAATAAAAGGTGAAACATTAACAAGAGAAAATCTGCAGAGGAAATCCAAGCAACACACACAAAATGCTGGAGGAACTCAGCAGGCCAGGCAGCATCTATGGAAAAAAACTACAGTCGACATTTTGGGCAGAAACCTTTCAGCAGGACTGATGGAAAGATTTAAGCTTCTTCAGGGTAGGCATCATTACATCACTTATATACCTAATATTCTTAGGCTCTTTAAAATGTGGAGTAGAACGTCGTCACTTACCTAATAAAAGGCCGAGTCACAGCAAGTATTGTCCTGATAAACCATGATGGGTGCACAATTATAAATGATTTCAAATTCTTCCTCAACCTGTATTTTAAGAAAAGTAATAAAATAACACTTCACTGTTTCAAATAATTATTACTGTTTTTCTTCCTTTACATTACTAACATTCAGAAAGGTCATTTACATCATTTCCTTTAACTTTACTGAGTTATATTCACAACTTACTGACTGACACAATGCAGTTCATATAAATATGGAAAACAAATATTGGAAATTTAAGGGATTTTTAAAAAGGGTGGGACTAGGATACATCTTCACTGGGATTTAAAAGACTAAATCTAGCATGGGAAGTAAACAGGTTTTAACTGGATTTTGTTATGTCAATCCCAGTACTCCAGCTAGAAATTTATTTTAAAATTGCTCCCCAATGACAGATTGGTTCACTCATGAAATTTCTGGCAAATATTGATTTTAGTTTCAATGTACTTCAATGTAACTTCATTTCATTAACGCATGAAAAACTCTTTGTCTAACTCACCATTATGTAACTTGATAATCTATTTTACAAGAATTGGAATGATGCACCTCATCATCTGAATACTCCAGATTTGACAATTCTACAATTTTTCATTTTAAAAACTTCTCTAATGTGATTTTCTTAAATCTCCTTGAATGCTTCTACTTGCTCTGATCACAGACTTACCTTCCACGTTACCTTGTTGAATCCATTCTCTGCCATTTTCCCCTTAATTTATAACCCTCATTCATTTGTTATTTCTGTCCTTCTGCATAACTGGGCTAGGTCTAGTGAGTAATAAACATCACCATAAATTGTTCTCTCACTGATACTTATTCCAGCCACTCATCTTCAATCTTTAAAATAAAAACACATCAAGAATTGTAGTCACTAATCCTCTTCCCATCAGTCTGCCTTTTTGGGATTGCTACGCATTGGCAAGAATGTTTTTCCTGAATCCATTTTAAGAATTCTGAGCTGTTGATATTTTTATCGCTGATTTTAGCCCATTAACTTTAAGACAAGTTACTTTCATAAATTTGCCTACAAGTTTGCTTTGCTGGCATTCTTAGACTAAAAATCTTAAAGACTCCCAGTAGTCCCAGCAGTGTGGTTTCCCCTTTTCTGTCATTCAACAAGATTTGTTTGAAAAATCCTTCTAAATTGTCACCCTTTTTCACAACTGCAATTTATTTTAAAATAAAGTTTAAAAACCCATATTTCCACATCTCTTCTTGCGTCATCCGTCTATTTCACTTTATTCCTTGCACTCAGGCAAATAGTATTAAACACAGGTTGACATTTTTATTTGGCAAACCTTGTTTGGTCTACATTTCAAACTCTTATGCTTTGGTTTCATGCTTTGCCTCTCTCTCTTGATCCTATCTGAATTCCTCCAAACTATTCCCAATGCCCTTCCCTCTGTGTAAATTCACTGCAGTTAAATATTCATCTGCTCCATCCATATGTAGTCGCTGGCACATACACTAGAAGTACAGCCCAGTTTCCTAATCTCTACCAACTCCATAAAATCTGTCTGAAAATCTTCATCCCTTTCTGCCTCCCTCTCCCACTATCACTGATTATGATCAAAATCACATAAGTATCTATAGCTGTACTCACTTGATCTACATGTGAATGCAATTACATACAAGTGAGAAGCACATAGCTAATTTGGGGTTTGAGCTCAATTTCTCGGATTAGGAAGATCCTATTAAAATTCAGCCCTGAATTTATTGCTTGCTTTGTATGGGTATGAGAGGTTCTAAAGAGGTTGACTGAAATAAAGCAATAAAAAAAAATTCTCACCTTCTGTCAATCATTTGATAGCACTTTTTCATCCAGTTAAAACCTGGCATCTTTCTTCGTGGAGTGGCTCCATTCAGATAAATGATCATGTAATCCTCAGCTACCAAGAGCTCTAAAGTACTTATCACATACCTGTCCACAAAGAAAAAGGACTTTCAATTTCAGGCCTTTTCAAATCTGCTTTCAATTACCAACTTTAGCATTGCTGAAATGATAATGAGACTTCCAACACAAAACACCAAGTTTAACAAATAAGTGATTAATTTATGAAGCTCAAGATCAACGTTTTTTGAATTACTCGAAGACCTTTAGCAAACCCATTTAGCTAACAACTAAAAACCGACGTTCTTCTGCTCACTGATGTAACTGCCAAAGTTCAGCCAAGCTTTAGAGATAGGTGTTGTATATTAGCGAAGTGGAAACTTGCTCATTGAAAACAACATGCACATAAAATGCTGGAGGAATGCAGCAAGTCAGGCAGCATATGTTGCAAGATGAAGATAGAGATATGACTCCTTACAGAGCTCAGTGAGAAAAAAGGTAACTGGCGAAACGCACTTAGCTTTGGCTTGTGGTTCCATAATAAACTGCTGGTGAGGTGCTTTCATTAATCAGTCATCACTAACCTCCACAACAGTGCACTGTATAATGGAGCTAAGGTCAGAGGTTAATGTATCGCAATCTGAAATATTAACTCAATTTCTCTTTGTATAGATGCTGCCTGACCTTTTGAGTTTTTTGAGAGCTTTCTTTTCTTAAACTCCAGTTTGAAAAGTTACATCTCAATGCATTTTCGTTTCCTTTTAGTATTACTCAAGTACAATTTCTAACCTGATGAAAAATCTAATGCATTTTTAATGGGAATGGATTGAGACTGATGGAATTCACTTAATTACAAACAATGAGATTTTCATCAGTCTTACTCAATAGGATTCCACATATTATATATTGAAGATACTAATTAAAATATTCTATGCAAGTATCATAAATTTTCATGACCTCCATTGCACACTTCATTTTGATCTGTTTAAAATTATTTAAAATTATTCCAGCAAAATCAGTGAGACAACTAAACTGACATCAAAATAAACTTTCCAGTTAATTAAAATTTCATTGTTTACTCTGAGCTGGTGTGTCTAATATGCTCATTGGAGGCATGATCGTAAAATATAATGCAAATGAGCAAAAGATATTTGTTCCAAATTTAGCAACATTCAAAATAAAGTAACTTAGATTTGACTCCATCTAAGTAAACTTACTGATTCAATTTTTTTTATTGTTTTCAAATAGTTACAGAATAAATGTGTATGAAAAAAAAAGTGTAACCCAGCCCCCTCCCCTTAACCCCCCCCCCCCAACATTCCTATTAAAAAAATAAGAAAGAAAAAAAAAAGGAATGCCTGGATATTGGAGGGTCCCCACATGCTCCATGGAGTTCGTAATAACTTTAGTATATATATTTATTTATTTCCCCAAGTAACCAATAATTTCATCTTCGGAGCACCTATATATTTAATCCTGTCTTTTGTAAATAAGGGCGCCAAATTTTCAAAAATGTTTCATATTTGTCTCTTAAATTATAAGTAATTTTTTCAAGTGGAATACAGCCATAAATTTCGTTCTTCCAACGATCTATACTTAAATATGTATCCGATTTCCAAGTCACTGTAATAGCTTTTTTGGCTACTGCCAATGCAATTTTTATAAATTCTTTCTGATATTTATTCAATTTGGATATCGGTTTTATCCCTTCAATATTACCTAGTAAAAGTAATATTGGGTTGTGTGGAAGTTGTATTCCAATAATTTGTTCCAGTAAAACTCTTAAATTTGTCCAAAAAGGTTGAATTTTAGAGCAAGACCAAGTAGAATGTAAAAAAGTACCAATTTCTTGGTTACATCGGAAACACTGATCAGATAAATTTGGGTTTAATTTATTTATTTTTTGTAGTGTAATATATAGTTGATGTAAAAAATTATATTGCACTAATCTTAATCGAACGTTTATTGTATTTGTCATACTCTCAAGACATAGTCTTGACCAGTTTTTTTCTTCAATTTTGATATTCAAATCACTTTCCCATTTTTGTCTTGACTTATGTACTCCTTGTTTAATTGCCTGTTTTTGAATCAAATTATACATACAAGAGATAAATTTTTTAATCTTTCCTTTTTGAATTAAAGTTTCTATTTCATTGGGTTTCGGTAGTAACATTGTTTGACCTAACTTTTCTCTTAAATGAGCCCTTAGTTGAAAGTAACAAAAAAGAGTGTTGTTTGATACTTTATATTTATTCTTTAATTGATCAAATGACATTAATATACCTCCTTCAAAACAATCTCCTATATATCTAATCCCTTTTTGAAACCAATTATATAAAAGTTGATTATCCATTGTAAAAGGAATAAGTCTATTTTGAATTAAAGATCTCTTTGCTAATAAGGATTTCTTTGTCTCATCGTCAACATTTATCTTATTCCATAAATCAATCAAATGCTTTAATATAGGAGATTCTTTCCTTCCCGTATCCATTTAGATTCCCATTTATATATAAAGTCTTCTGGTATGTTTTCTCCTATTTTATCTAGTTCTATTCTGATCCATGCCGGTTTATCTTTCTCAAAAAAAGATGCAATAAATCTAAGTTGATTTGCTTTATAATAATTCTTAAAATTTGGAAGTTGTAACCCTCCTAGCTCAAATTTCCATGTCAATTTTTCCAATGATATTCTTGACATCTTACCTTTCCAAAGAAACTTCCTCACATATTTATTCAGCTCTTGAAAAAACTTCTGGGGTAATTGTATTGGTAGTGATTGAAATAAGTATTGTAATCTAGGGAATATATTCATTTTTATGGTATTTACTCTACCTACTAATGTTATTGGTAATACCATCCATTTATCAAGATCTTCTTGAATTTTTTTCAATAGTGGTAAATAATTTAATTTGTATATGTTCTTTATATCATTATCAACTCTTATACCTAAATATTTTATACCATTTGCCGGCCATCTAAATTGGGTTATTGATCGACATTGATTATAGTCTCCTTTAGTAAGAGGTAAAATTTCACTTTTATCCCAATTTATTTTGTAACCTGATACTTTCCCATATTCTTCTAATCTATAGGATACTGATTCAAATTTTATAGCAATTGCAACATGCTTTTTAAATCTATTTAATCAAATCCATTCCTTCATGAACTAAATAAATATGTACTCTTTTGATATAAATATTAAAATGAAATTCTAAATTAAGTAAAAACAAGGTAAAAATTTTTGTGGATAAAATTACAATAAATAAATATTAGATAGATAGATAGATAGATAGATAGATAGATAGATACTTTATTCATCCCCATGGGGAAATTCAACATTTTTTCCAATGTCCCATACACTTGTTGTAGCAAAAACTCATTACATACAATACTTAACTCAGTAATAATATGATATGCATCTAAATCACTAACTCAAAAAGCATTAATAATAGCTTTAAAAAAAAGTTCTTAAGTCCTGGCAGTTGAATTGTAAAGCCTAATGGCATTGGGGAGTATTGACCTCTTCATCCTGTCTGAGGAGCATTGCATCGACAGTAACCTGTCGCTGAAACTGCTTCTCTGTCTCTGGATGGTGCTATGTAAACTACAGTTTTTTTTGAAAATGAACTATGTTTACTCAAAATTGTGAAATGGTAATATTAAAATTGGTACATAGGAACAGCATATATTTATGTCAAGGCAAACATCGTGGTTGAACATTGGATCAATACTGTCCACAAATATTTTTTCCTATGTCCTCACAGTGAAACCTGATCAACAACCACAATTTGGTTATTTAATTTCCTGTAAACAGTATGTCAACCCTCAGTGAGTCTCATAACATGCCATGAACCAGGGCGAATCATGGATTTTGCACTGAATTTAAACGTTACTGTTTATTTCTAATTTGAGATCTCTCCTAATATTAAAGTATTTCAGTTCTTGGATCTTCATATCTATTCAACAGATATCATTCAGTGCAAACACACATAGAAAGCTATTTTAAAACACATTGATTAAATCAGTTTTACATATTAATGGTGGTTATTCACTTTCCACACACTTCAGTTGAAATGGATGATTCTAAGATAAGAGATCTTAACTAAATTTGTCCAAAATTATAAAGCTGAAGACTGCTAGGACAACAATGAATCTATAAAGAGTTGTCTAAGAACAGTGGCATAAATTAATTCCATTGTAATAAAGAATTATAGCTAAGAGTTGTTTATTTTAAATATCAGCGTAGTTCATGGACTTATGCAATTCAGTGGTAGTGGGTCTATGCCAGTATCTCCGCAGGAAAGGGGAGGTGAAACTGATCAGCATCAGTGGCACAAAATGTTTCAGGTCAACAATCTTTCTTCAGAACCCATCTTTATTAAAAGCAAATTGCCTGTAACATTGACGCCACTTTCTCTCCAAGAAAGTGCTGAGTGTTTCTAGCATTTTGCAGTCCTTCTTAAATCCAGATGAAAGTTTATTCACTTCATAAGTAGAATTTAAGAGTTCAATGTAATTATTTGGTTATGAATCAGAACAGATACATAAATTGTACTATTTTACTCACAAAAAGAGGTTCTCCATGATATAGTTATAGTCTGGTCTGCTACTCTCAGGCAGGAAGCATGCAGCAAACACAATGATAGCATTAAGCCCATCACTATAGTATCCTGAGGAAAAGAAGATATTTGTTTGTTGTTGTGCAGTATTAATGGCATAATCTAAAATATTTCAGTATTGCAGAGGAAAAGAAAATATATTAATTGTAGCAGCAGCTCAACTCTTATTTCTCAGATCATTAATTGTCAATCAGTTGTCCATTGGAGCTGTAAGCATTCTTTTTCACCTCAGAAGGCTGAGGAAATTTGGTCTGGGCCCCCAAATCCTAAGAACTTTCTACAGGGGCACAATTGAGAGCATCCTGACTGGCTGCGTCACTGCCTGGTCTGGGAACTGTACTTCCCTCAATCGCAGTACGCTGCAGAGAGCAGTGTGGACAGCCCAGCGCATCTGTAGTTGTGAACTTCCCATGATTCAGGACAATTACAAAGACAGGTGTAAAAAAAAAAGGGCCCAAGGGATCATTGGGGACCCAAGTCATCCCAACCACAGTCTATTTCAGCTGCTGACATCTGGGAAACGGTACCGCAGCATAAAAGCCAGGACCGACAGGCTCTTGGACAGCTTCTTCCACCAGGCCATCAGACTGATTAACTCACGCTGATTTGAGTGCATTTCTATGTTACATTGACTGTTCTATTTATTATAAATCACTATGATTGCACGTTTAGACAGAGACATAACGTAGAGATTTTTATTCAAGTACGTGAAGGATGTAAGAAATAAGTCATCTCAATTCAATTCAATTCTGCTTTGTTATTTCATTGTCTATATTTGTGAAAAAAATCACAAGTCTATTAAACAATATACATACATGATGACTTCTGAAAGTCCCTTTTAAAACTATTTGAGTGGGGAATTCCAATAGTCTGAACAGGAACTCTAAATAGCACCATTGATAAAGAAACGAGTCCCTAAGGAAGGTTGTTGCAGTTACAATTTACACATATTTAGTTCTCTTTCTATACCCTGTAAGATCAGAAAAGTATAGAAACATATCTATCACAATATTCCTTTATTTGCTTGAAATAAATATTCTGTGAAAGAGGTACTCAGCCTAATAAGCTGTGAGAGACTCAAGTTAGTGAGATAAATATTTAGTTTATTCCCATTCTGTGTAAGTAACTGTTGAGGTATACTGTATCATTACCAAGTGCAGTACTTGAGGAAAGCAAGCGTATAAATCAAAGTTTCGATAACTTCAATCCTATTCTTTCATTCAAAAGAAAAGCAGCTAGAAGAGAAAGTTAAGTATTTAGTAAGATCAATAGGCTTTCATGACACACCATTTTTACGTTAATGTAGGTCTTCTAGATTAACAAAAGATAGTATGGACCCTAAACAAATTTCTGTCCAGTTAATCACATAAGCACAATTTATTTCTGGTCTCAGTTATTGTTAAGTAATCACCCTTTGTTATCCTTTAAAGGCTTTAGCTATTGGATTGAGTCCAACTCCAGAAACTTTGCTATTGAAAAATTACAAAGCAGGAGGAAGAAAACAGTAATATGAAACAAGAGACAGGTGGAAACGCTAAAATAAACTGAGATTTTAACCCTACAGAAACCTGTCTTTATTTCATTTCATTTTTGCTATGGTGAAGCCCAAAAAAAATTGTGTATTTCTCTAGAAAATTGTTTAGCATGTTGGCGCTGTGTATTGATCCTTGACCAAGACTCCAACCCAAAAGGAATAACTTTGGTATTCTGTCCCCCTAATCCCAGGTCATTTTTCTGACACACAGTTCCTCCATCAACAAAGCAGGTTAAAATGTATTAAGAGCTCACACACAAAATGCTGGAGGAACTCAGCAAGCCAGGCAGCATCTACGGAAAAGAGCACAGTCGACCTATTGGGCCGAAACCCTTTGGCAGAACTGGTGAAATAAAAGCTGAGGAGTTGTCTTAAAAGGTGGGGGGCGGGGAGAGAGAAACATAAGGCGATAGGTGAAACCTGAAAGAGGTGGGATGAAGTAAGGAGCTGGGAAGTTGATTGGTGAAAGAGACAGAAGGCCATGGAAGAAAGAAAAGGGGAAGGAGCAGCAGAGGGGGGCGATAGGTGGGCAAGGAGATAAGGTGAGGGAGGGAAAAGGGGATGCAAAATGGTGAAGGGGAGTGGGGGCATTACAGGAAGTTCGAGAAATCAATGGTTTTTGTCGTCAGGTTGGAGGCTATCCAAACGGAATAGAAGAAGTTGTTCCTCCAACCGAAGTATGGCCTCACCACGACAGTGGAGGAGGCCACGGACGGACATATTAGGAAGTGGAATTAAAATGGGTGGTCACTCAGAGATTCCACTTTTTCTGGCTTTTTCCTGTACTCTTTTCCATAAATGCTGTCTGGCCTGCTGAGTGCCTCCAGCATTTTGTGTGTGTTGCTCGGATTTCCAGCATCTACAGATTTTCTCTGGTAAGTTAAGAGCTCAGAGACTTCAGCCTGCACCCCTCCTTGTAAAGCTGGATCCTGGACTTCCTGTTGGATCACCAGCAAATGGTAAGGATGGGCTCTCTCAACTCAGGCCCTCTGACCCTCAACACAGGAGCCCCCAGGGCTGTATCCTGAGCCTGCTCCTCTACTCCCTTATTCACCCACGACTGTGTTGCCATGCACAGCTCCAATCTGCTGATCAAATTTGCAGATGACATGACATTGATTGGCCTCATTTCCAACAATGATGAGATAGTCTACGTAGGAGAAGTCAATGTCCTGACACAGTGGTGTCAAGAAAACAACCTTTCCCTCAATGTCAAAAAAATGAAGGAGTTGATTGTGGATTACAAGAGGAATGGAGACAGGTTAGGCCCTTATTGACATCAATGGGACTGTCGCTGAGAGGGTGAGTAGTTTCAAGTTCCTCGGTATACACATCACTGAGGATCTCACCAGGACTGTACATACTGACTGTGTGGTGATAAACGCAGAACAGTGCCTCCTTCACCTCAGACAGCTGAAGAAGTTCAGCATAAGTCTCCAAATCCCTAGGATTTTCTACAGGAGCACCATTGAGAGCATCCTGACTGGCTGTGTCATCGCCTGATACGGGAACTGTGCTACTTTCAATGGCTGGGCACTGCAGAGAGTGATGTGGACAGCACAGCGCATCTGTAGATGTGAACTGTCCTCTATTCAGGACGTTAATAGCAGCAGGTGCGTAAAAAGGGCTTGGAGGATCACCAGGACCTCCAGCTACCCCAACCGCAAACGGTTTCAGCTACATGCTTCCATCTTGCAAATGGTACTGCAGCATGTAGCTGGTACGTACAGGGCATGTGAGATCCTTGGTGATGTGTATGCCGAGGAACTTAAAGCTGTTCACCCTCTCAACCCCAAATCCATTGATGGCAATCGGGATTAGCCCGTCTCTAATCCTCCTGTAATCCACAACCAGCTCCTTTGTTTTTGCGAAATTGAGGGAGAGGTTGTTTTCTTTGGAGGTTGCCTGGGCATGCCATAGCTTAAAAAAACAGTTTCAGTCTAAAATAACTAAGAGTTTTCTTCTAATCACCAGTTAAGTGAAGGGATGAACTTTTAATAAGCATAGTTAATAATATTTTCAGGTAATAGCTTCTTGCTAAGTACCTTGCAAGAAATGTACCATTTAGATTCCCTCAGAATCACTCAGCTCCAAACTTATTCCAAATCTTGCTCCAGATTTAGTGATTGCAGCTGAATAGCAAAGGAGAGATCAAACTGACTACCACTGACAGCAACATATCTTCTAAGCATTTAAGACACAAGGGGACCTTAACACTTAAGATTAGATTATCTTTATTTGATACGTATACACGGAAACATACAGTGAATGGCACCATTTGCACAGAAGATGTGCTGGAGGCGGCACACAAGTGTCGCAGAACTTCTGGCTCCAGCATAACACACCCACAACTTACTAACCCTAACTCATACACCTTAGGAATGTGGGAGGAAACCAGAGTCCTCGGAGGAAACCCAAACAGTCACAGGAAGAACATGCAAAGTCCTCACAGACAACAGTAGGGAATGAACCCTGGCCTAATGCTGTAAAGTGTTATGCTGACTACTATGCTATTGTGCTACCGCTTTTTTGGGATCTGAGGGTAATACATTGGGGTAGATTTACTGTGTATCTGTTATAAAGAATACTGCTGTGGTTGTTGTCAGACTCAATATAAACTGAATAAATCTGCAAGCCAAGTATCTTCAAGCCTTTAATCAATGGCCTGTCTTGCATCATAAGTACAAGATGATGGAGTCTGGGGCCAAAAGTAACAGCTGGAAGAATTCAGTGTATTAAACAGTATCTGTACAGGCAAGAGGGATGTGTCAACATTTAAGATTGAGACCATGCATCAGGTCTTGAGGGAGAAAGGAAAGGCGGCCAGTATATGGAAGTGGAGGGTAGATTGCTGGAACCAGATGAGATAGATGGGGCAGATGGAGGTGAAATAATGGAAAAAGCTGAACAAAAGGAAAGAGAAGTTGGGTGAAGTCATGGAGAGGAAAAAGGAGTATAGCCAACAATAATACAGACATAGCTGGGGCCCATGTAAGCGCCAATGGGCACACCTTTGATTTGAAATGAATTAACCTGCTTAGTAACATAGCTCAATGAAGAAAGTAGCCCCTACAGTAGTGTCACAGTAAGTTTTGCAGCTGCCTCACAGATCCAGAAACCTGGGTATAATTCTGAGATCGGATGCTGTCTAGCTGGAATCATATATTCTCTGTGATCGTGTTGCTCCAGTTATTGCCTGCATCCAAAGGACATGTGGATTGGTAAGTAAACTGACCATTCTAAACTGGCCTTAGTGAACATACGATTGGTGGAATTGGGAAAGGTAAATGTTGCTAATGGAAATGTGGGAAGAAAAATTTGGTGCTTAATGATCGGCATGGACACAGTGGGCCAAAGGGGCTACTTCCAAGCTGTATGGCTCGGAAATAACGTAGGGATGGAATTGTGCAGGGTACTAGCTAGTCATGATGCATCAAATGGCGTTCTTTCATCAACACATGCATAAGATACACTGTAAGCAATTTACAAGGACCACTTTAATAAATTCTTATCTCTATGAACTCTATCACCGGTAGTAGTTTAAGAACATCAACATCTTCATGTTGTATTTGAAGTCACTGTACACTAAATTCAACATGTATCACCAATAGGTCAATAACCTGGAAAATGTAATCAAACATCATTGTAGACGTATTATCATTATGCAAAGGTCATCAAGGACAAAGCTCACAACCAGAACCATTTTATTATGATTCAAAAATTTAAAAATTAGGAAATGAAAGGTTACATTTTCTTAAAGATGTAGGTTTAAGTGAGTGAAGCTGATACTCATTTATTGAGACCAGTCTAGGAAAATCCACAATTTACTACAACTTCTTAATATATGGCACTGGAGTTGAGCCAAACATGAAATAGCATAAAGCTTGTTAAATAATCTAAGTTATGTTTTCCTTCAAGAGAGGAATTCTTTGATGAAATGCCTTACCCCCATGAGAGACAACTTTTCTGTAAGGTTCAATAGCTTTCATGTCAATCCTGTGTTCTTGTTCCCCAATGACAACAGTTCGCCATAACCGGTTATCAGTACGTTCCTCTTCAGCTGTATATTCTGGTATAGGTTCTGCCACTTCTCTCCCCATATTGACTGTGCTTGGTGTTTCATCTAAAAGACAATACTTGTAATAAATATTCAGCATTCAGCTGTATGTGCAATATACACAATTTTATAAAGATTGCTTTTATCAACAATAAAGACACAAGACAGCAAAATACTTGAAAATGGCAAAGCAGCAGTCTTGTAGCATCAATCAAATAGAAAAGATGCATTTGATATTTCAGAGTCCTACACCCCCTTCAGAACTAAATAATATTAAATAGAATAAAAAGTTGAAATAACCTATGCAGTGCTCGGTATAAAAGATGAAACATAAAATATTAGTTGGTCAGGTGGCTATGTAATGGTGTTGGGGCATAATGAGGGCATAAATAATATACTGGAGAGGTTAACTGGGAATCTGCAAATTAGTCAGGCTAAGACTTCACTAGAAGTGGATAAACAAATCTACAGTGACAAAAGAGTCATAAAATTCTAGTTTGTTACTAGAACAGGGTCCTGTATTGGAGAAGGGGATTATGAGAAAAATTATAAAAATTCACTTTAGCCGCAGTGGTTCTCATTGTAAATCTAAGGTCATGAAAACATTTCGGTACCAGATTTTATGCACCAACACTGACAGGCAGAGGAATTTCTCTTTCACTTGGCAAAGTTAATGTAGCATAGCATAGCAGGTCATCCTACTGTCTTAACACTCCAGTAACCCTGGACTGGCCTTCTGATGACCTACAGTACATGTGGAGTTGCACATTCTAAATGTGACCATACGGGTGTTATGGTTTCCTCCCACATTCTAAAGAAATGCTGATTGTTTGGTTAATTGGCTGTAGTAAATTACCTCTAATATACATGTACACCACAAGAAAATTGGAGGGAGAATTGATGGGAATATGAAAGAGACTAAGTTACAGGACAAGGAATTAATGACACTGCTGGGCTTTGACAACCCTCAAAATCTTACAGCACATGAGAACAGGAGCAATATACCCAAAAATGAGTGTCAGCAGATACAATGACACTGTTAAGGCTGGATAGTTCTTCAGCAGCAACCCGGTCATTTGACGACATATTTAAATAGGATATTATAGGCATTGTATCTCAGAATTCATTAGCCATAAAAGCTCAATCAATCAGGCTCACCCATCATGATGCCATTCCAACTTAACAACAATTGAAGGAAGCACTTTGCTTGGTCATGATCAGCTAAAGCCAGATAAACTGATATGCAAATTACAAAGTCACCTGTGACTAACATTTATTTGAAAAGACAGCAAAGGATAAGAACTGTTCAGGAACAGGAACACTCAGGCTCCTGAACCAGTAGGGATAACTTCACTCACTTCACTTGCCTCATCACTGAAATGTCCCACAACCTATGGACTCACTTTCAAGGACTCTTCATCTCATGTTCTGGATACTTATTGCTTATTTGTTTATTATTATTATTATTATTATTATTATTATTATTATTATTATTATTTATTTTTTTCTTCCTTTTTGTATTTGCACAATATGTTGGTTTTTGCATACTGGTCATCTGTCAGTGCAGTCTTTCATTGATTTTATTATGGTTATTGGGTTTATTGAGTATGCCCACAAGAAAATGAATCTCAGGGTTGTATGTATGTACTTTGATAATAAATTTACTTTGAAATTTGGAAGGATAACAGCAGTCAATATAGGCCTCATGCCCGCTGCCAAATTCATCTAAGATGTTATAGGGGATGTTGTCCTTTCGATTTGCTGTGTAGAGTGTCAGACTGTACTACTCTTCACAGTATTTCTGTTTCAGCAAGTATCTGGTAGTCCATCCAACAGTGAGCACCTCTGCTGCTTGATCGCACACCGCTTCCACTTAATAGTTTTTAGCATCTTAGTCTTTTCCATCAGCCTCAACAAAGATGGCCAACGGTTTGAAATGTTTTTGACCCTGCTGTAAAGGATATCAAGTGAAGAAAAGTAAATCGTGCAAATAGCATTTAATGGCTGATTTTTGCATCCATTTAATTCAAGACACACAACAGCATCAGGAATGTAATATATAGATAATGGTACAAAAAATTTCAAATTACGCTGCTTTGGAAAATTATTTTTCACCTTAATAATCACATGTAATTGTTATTAGCAACTATGAAAAAACTTGATTTATATTAAAAGTAAATGCTTTTAATGTAGCTTCTAGTCAAATTTAGCAGTTTATGTATATTGGCTTTGCCATCTGTCAGATTTTGTTTAATCTAACACTAGTGCAACAAATAGCTCGATGCTTCTGGTCACTGTTTCTTCATTTCACTTGTGAACGTTAAAACTATTGATAGAAACAGCTGTCACTGTGAATATTTCACAACATAAAGTAGTTCAGCATTTTTCATTAGGAATATTGTTCATCTCAGCAGAGTGGTGTTCATGAGATTTGTCAATACGAACGCAGTGAGCAATAAGGCACCTGCCTTGGCTGAAGCAACTTCAATGTGGTAAATGAATCCTGTCATGAGATTCCACTGCTCTCAACAAAGCCAAACTAACCTACTGATAACCACCGAGAAGTCTATGTAGATATAGTGAACATAAAACAATATAGCACAGTATGGGTCCTTTGGCCCCTGATACTGTGTCAACCCTTTACCTACTCCAAGATCAATTTAATGCTTCCTTCCCACATCACCCTCCATTTTTCTTTCACCTTAAATATCCCTAACATGTCTGCCTCTACCACCACCTCTGGCAGTGTGTTCCAGAGCCCCTGCCTTTCTTTTGATCACCTTAAAATTACGCCCTCTCATATTAGCCATTTCCTTCCCGGGTAAAGGGTGCTGGCTGTCAACTCTACTAATGCCTCTGGTCTCTTATGCACCTCTATCAAGTCACCTCTCATCCTCCTCCATTCCAAAGTGAAAAGCCTTAGCTTTGCTCAACCTTTCCTCATAAAACATGGTCCCTAATCCAGGCAGCATCCTGGTAAATCTCCACTGCACTTCACTGGAGCTTTCACATCTTTCCTATAATGAGTTGACCAAAATTGAACACAATACAGGATGGCATGCCATTATAGTAGCCAGTGTAATATCTTATAGCGCCAGCTGTAGGAACAAGATTCAATTTCTCCCACTGTCTGTAAGGAGCCTGTAATTCTCCCTGTGACCATGTCCTCCGACCTTTCATACTAGTTCCCATCTGCCTACAGCCTACGACCAAGCTTAAACCATATATATGTATGTATGTATGTATGTATGTATGTATATATATAGTTGGGCTTAGGGCTTTTGTTCCAAAGGAGATGAAGAGAGAAGATGCCAGGGAGAACCGGTGGTAGCATACGATCGGTGGGAGACCCGTTTGTTCGAGATGGATTGCGAGCGACATTTGGAAGATGGTGTGTGCGTTCACATTGACCGAGGGCCCAGCGCGCGAGTTTCAGAGAAGTTCAAGATGAGATCCAACTTGTGCACATTTGACTGTTTCATTAGAATGAGCCCTTTTCTTTTTGGTACTCTTTAATGTCTATTTAATTAAGATTCATAAACATAATTCCTTTAATTGTATACGGTGTACTGAGTGTTATTTCGTGGCATTAATTTGTAACAGGGTAGCAAATGACACAGTATCCACACAAACCGGCGTTTGTGGTGGGATCGAGTGCACCTCAATGTCACAAATTTGGTGGGGTTGGAGGTTGTCTTCCCTAGACTCACGCAGCCAAGGAAACTGGGGTATTTCATATATATATGTATGTATATTGGTAAATACATCCTGCAACATTACATTGAAATTCACAATAATTTTACTTTATGTACTATCTGGCTTCTTTTACTTTGTGTCCTAGCTTTATATAGAAAGATTTATCTTGCACAGCATTAAGTGAATTTTTAATAGATTTGGGGATATTTCTATTACCATCACAATCATGCAATTCTCCTTGCTTTCTACTGCAAACAGATGAGCTTTACAGTCTGACATCCTGCCAAATGTGGGACAGCTACTTAACCTTCAACTGTCCAATCTGCATTTCTAATCTTACCAATGACTGCCAGGTACAATGAAGTTACTCACAAACAAAGCAGGTCCCAAAGATTGCCATCTTTGAATGACACTAGCAACTTTATTTGCATTATTGCTATTCACAGTCTTTTGTAGAGCCAAACAAACCTTTTGGCACACCACATCCTTGCCAATGGATTTTCCCCCCATCTACACTAATACCCAACTGCCCACATTAGTGTACAATGTCCTGTGTATGTTACTCAAAATGGGTTTTTTTGGTTTGTTAAGAGTAGGAATGCCTCTTTGTCTGATAAGTGTTTCTCTCGCAGTTGTTTCGCTTTATACTTGCTGATATGGTAATTGTATTCATTTGTTAACCAATGGGGAATGTTATTTTGTCTTGTGAGGCTGGGCACGTGGGGAAGGGGTTTTCGCGGGCTTTTGGTGGAGAGTCGGGAGGAAGACGCCGAGGAAGGTGGACTGCGCTGCACTGCTCGGAAGACCACCGGGGGGGTCCTAGGTGCGAAGACGTGGAGGTCGGAGGCAAGCGACGAGGGGTCGAATGGTTCGATGGTTGAGCTCCAACGATGTGCACTAAACTGACTGAACTTTGATAAGTTGGCACCTTTTGTTTTTTTCCTTGCATATATATTGTATTGCCTAATACTCTTTTAATTTTAGTAAACTCTTTAAAGTGTATTTCATAACGGTATTTGTTGTGGGTTTGATACTGTGGGGGGGCGCGAGGCATAAACTCGATTCTCACAGCACCTGCGTGTACGGGAGGCGGGGTTAGTTTGTGGCTGGATCTCCTTTTCCCCTAGACATATACCAGCCTGTTGGGTAAGTGCTACATTTGTGGGGGCTCATCCGGGATTGGATTGTCAGGGGTTGTGGAATCGCGCAGGCAGCAGAGCGGAGATGGACAGAGATAAGATTGTTAGCTGGTGCTAGTTGGAAGATGTACCGGTGCAGTATGCCTGTGCAGTGAGCGGAGTGGATTTTCGAGTTTCGGGAGACGCGTTAGTGCGAGGCTTAAGTTTGGTAAAAGGTATTGGGCAGGTAGAATTGGTAGCTAGACGGTGTGGTAAAGAAGTGGAGTCTAGCTGGGTGTTGGTTCATACGAATGCTGACGTCATGACGTTGGAACTGCCGGCGACGGTCAGTGTTCCGGGGGAGGCGGGGCCGTGGGGGCTCCACACCCTCTCAGAGGATGAGGCTGAGGAGCTAGAGCTAGAGGTGGACCCCAGAGAGGTGCCCGGCACTAGTAAAGGGAGGTGGGAGGAGGGAGTCATGACTAGGCTCCGCTCCCCAGGTAGGGTGGAAGCCTTGGAGCTGGCAGCTGCACTTAACTCCCTGGTGGGAGTGGCCGAGAGGCCACGGCTGAAGCTGGGGGTGTTCTCCGGAGCCAAGCCTACTCCGGATGGGGAGGTGGACTATGAGACCTGGATCGAGCATACGTCTTTGATGTTAGAGGAGTGGCCAGGCTCGGAGGAGGAGAAGAGGCAGCGATTGGTGGGAAGTTTGAGGGGTTTAGCAGCCAAAACAGTCCGGGAGTTGAAAGCTGAGAAGCCTGGGGCCTCAGTGGAGGAATGCATAGAAGTTTTGGAGGGAGCGTTTGGGTTGTCAGGGGAACCCTGGCTGCTTTTAGCGGAGTTCCAACGCCTGGAACAACGGAGAGGGGAAAAGCTCTCTGAGTACATATTTAGGATGGAGGGGATGCTTACGGGGTTGCGGCGCCCGGGGGTAGCGTGAGGATGAGTCAGATATTCAGTGGCTCTCTGGAGGAGGACAAGGTGGCGTGGACTATCCGGCAGGCTTATAGGAAAGGCTCCCCTCCATCGTTCGGGCAACTGATTAGAGAGGTGTGGGAGGAAGAGAGAGCATTGGGGTGGAAAAGGGGCGCGGGCCTACGGGAGCGATCCTCAGCGATACAGGAAGTGGTGGCTGGGTGGAGGAATGACAACCCACCGAGGGGTAGAGAACCCCCTCTGGAGGGGAGGGACAGGGGAGGTACCCACTCCCGGGGGCGACCAGTGCAGTGGGTTGGGAGTGGGAGCCGTCCTGGAAGAGGAGGGGCGGCAGGCAGCATGTGCTTTAACTGTGGGAAAGAGGAGCATTTCAGGCGGGTCTGTGGGCGACCGAGGGTGTGCTATAGCTGTGGAGAGGAGGGACACTTTAGGTGGGATTGTGAGAGACAAGGAGTCCCGCGGAGGACAAGCCCCCCTGCGAGAGGGAGAGGTGTTGGGAAACTTAGGAGAGGCTCAGTGAGGGAACGGACTGGAGCCTGTGGAGGAACACGTTCCCAGAGATCAGCCGGATGACCTCCGGGTGCCCACGCCTCTATTCCGGATGGACCCCGTGCCAGTGTGGGTCTACAGATAGAGGGAGTTTACGCAAAAGCCGTTCTTGATACGGGATCGCAGGTGACCTTATTGTACTGGTCTTTCTACAATCAATATCTAAAGCATTTGCCTGTAACCCCATTTGACGCACTGCAGATTTGGGGTGTGAGCGAGGGTGACTACCTGTACGATGGGTACCTATCGGTGAGATTGGAGTTCTCGGAGGGCGATGTGGGAGTGTCTGAAGCTATTGAGACGTTGGTGTTGGTGTGTCCTGACCCGGTGGAAACCAGTGGTGCTGCCCTCCTGGTGGGGACTAACTCCCCTGTGGTGTGACGACTCCTGGGAGCTTGTAAGGAGAAAGGGGGGGAAGACTTTCTGGAGACCCTCTCGGTGCATCCTGTGTTTCGAGCGGTGTTCGAAGAAGGGGTTGCCTCCCAAGGGCTGGACCCGGAGTGTGAACGAGGGACGGTGTGGTGTACGCAGGCGAGGACCAAGGTGATCCGACCCGGGGAGGTAGCACTAGTGATGGGGACCCCCAGATTCCCAGGAGTGCCGACGGGCGAAGCATTGTTAGTAGACGCCCCGGACAATCTTGAAGGGGAGACACGATTTCCGGCGGGGGCGCTGGTGAGGCCCGAAGTGCAGAGACCAGGGGTGGTACATGCGAGGCGTATAGCTATAAGTGTCAGGAACACCACGGCAAGAGAAATCATCTTTAAGAGGGGAATGCCGCTGGCACATCTGTTCCCGGTGACGGTAATGTCTAGCGTACCAGTGAGGACCCCTAACGGGGAGAGAGCGGAGCATCGAAGGGAGCTGACTGCTGAAGCCTTTAACTTCGGGGATTCCCCTGTGTCGCTGGAGTGGAAATGCAGGTTAGTGGAGAAGATGCTGAAGATGGAAGCTGTTTTTTCTCGGGGCGAGTTTGATGTTGGCTGCTCCAAAAGCACTCGCCACACCATCCGGGTGACGGAGGACACCCCGTTCCGAGAGAGATCCCAGCGGCTGGCTCCAGCAGATGTTGAGGACGTGCGGCAGCACTTGTGCAAGTTGAAGGAGGCCGAAATTATAGCTGAGTCTCGAAGTCCTTATGCGTCCCCAATAGTGGTGGCACGGAAGAAGAATGGGAGAGTGCGCATGTGAGTTGACTACAGGACTTTGAATCGGCAAACTGACCCTGATCAATATACTGTCCCAAGAGTCGAGGATGCGTTGGCCCGCCTGAGCGGTGCGAAGTGGTTCAGTGTGCTGGACTTAAGAAGGGGGTATTACCAGATCCCGATGAGTGCGGGCGATAAAGAGAAGACCACTTTTATCTGCCCACTGGGGTTCTTTCAGTTCGAACGAATGCCCCAAGGCATATCGGGAGCCTCAGCCACCTTCCAGAGGCTCATGGAGAGAACTGTGGGGGATATGAATCTGTTAGAGGTGCTGGTGTACCTGGACGATTTGATAGTGTTTGGATCGACTTTGGAGGAACATGAGGAGAGGCTGTTGAAGGTGTTGGGCCGGCTTAATGAAGAAGGGTTGAAGCTTTCCCTGGACAAATGCCAGTTCTGCAGGTCATCGGTTAGCTACGTTGGCCATGTCATTTCGCAAGAGGGAGTGGCTACTGATCCAACCAAGATAGAGGCCGTGACCACATGGCCGAGACCCCAGAAAGCGGGCGCTCTGCGCTCATTTCTGGGGTTCTGTGGGTATTACCGCCGATTTGTGAAAGGATACGCCAAAATGTGTCACTCGTTGACTCAGCTGTTGTGTGGCTATCCCCCGGTGGGAAAGAAAAGGAAGGGGGACCAGAGGCAGGATACTGGAGGATACTGGAACCCGGCGGAACCTTTTGGCTCGAGATGGGATGATCGATGTGAAGAGGCGTTCCGATCTTTGAAAAGGGCACTGACCCAGGCCCCGGTGTTGGCTTTTGCCGATCCCCAGAAGCCATATGTGCTGCACACGGATGCCAGCCGAGAGGGTCTCGGGGCTGTTCTGTACCAGGAGCATGGCAAAGCATTGAGACCGGTAGCTTTTGTCAGCCGAAGCTTGTCGCCATCTGAGAGAAACTATCCCACTCACAAGTTGGAGTTCCTGGCGCTGAAGTGGGCGGTGGTGGACAAGCTGGGCGATTACCTGTACGGAGCCAAGTTTGAGGTAAGAATGGATAACAATCCTCTCACTTAAATTTTGACTTTGGCGAAGCTGGATGCCACAGGACATCGGTGGCTGTCGGCCTTGTCTGTATATGATTTCAGCCTGAGGTACCGCCCCGGAAGCAAGAATGTCGATGCGGATGCTTTGTCTTGTCGGGAGCCGGGGGAACATGAGAGGGACGAGGAGTGGGAGAGTGTCCCTGCCCCTGGAGTGAAGGCGATGTGTCAGTTTGCTATCACTGTGAAGGCCGAGGGAAGAGGGAGGCTGGAACGAGCCGTGGACCATTTGGGGGTTTTTGACGATGCCATACCCCTAGCTTACTGTGACCTGACTGCACTGCGGACGAAACAGTTGCTGGAACTGAGTCCGGGGGAAGTGGCAGCTGCTCAGCAAAATGACCCGGGCATTGGCACAGTGTGGAGAGCAGTTAAGAAGGGGGTTGTGGCGTTGGCTGAGAAGGCGAAGCACCCATTCGTGCCTCTGTTATTGAAGGCGTGGTCTCGGTTAAAGTTAAAGAACTAAATCTTGTACCGGGTAACGGCGCCTCCGGACCAACCCCGCTGTTGGCAACTGGTCCTGCTGGAGGAGTATTGACAGGCTGTACTCCAGGCCTTACATGATGATTCTGGACACTTGGGGGTGGAAAAGACCTATGGATTACTCAAAGACCGGTTCTACTGGCCCCGGATGAGGGGGGAAGTTGAAGAATACTGTAGGAGATGCAGTCGTTGCATCCGGAGGAAGAACCTGCCAGCGTCGGCGGCTCCACTGTCGCACTTGCAGAGTGCGGGACCTCTGGACCTGGTATGTATGGATTTCCTGTCGATCGAGCCTGACACCAGGAACACTGCGAATGTCTTAGTCATCACCGATCATTACACTCGCTATGCTCAGGCATTTCCCACTAAGGATCAGAAGGCGACGACAGTGGCGAAGGTGTTATGGGAGAAGTATTTTGTTCATTACGGCCTTCCCAGGCGAATCCATAGCGATCAGGGGCGGGACTTTGAGAGCCGCCTTATCCATAAATTACTGACTATGCTTGGGGTTGAGAAATCCAGGACTACCCCTTATCACCCACAGGGAGATCCTCAGCCAGAGAGGTTCAATAGGACCCTGTTGGATATGCTCGGGACACTGGAGACTGGGCAGAAAAGTAGATGGAGTCGTCATATGTCAATGGACAGGAGGAGGAGTATAGGAAACTGATACAGGACTTTGTGATATGGTGCAACTCAAACTACCTGCGTCTCAATATCACCAAGACCAAGGAGATGGTGGTGGACTTTAGGAGATCTAGGCCTCATATGGAGCCAGTGATCATTAATGGAGAATGTGTGGAGCAGGTTAAGACCTACAAGTATCTGGGAGTACAGTTAGACGAGAAGCTAGACTGGACTGCCAACACAGATGCCTTGTGCAGGAAGGCACAGAGTCGACTGTACTTCCTTAGAAGGTTGGCGTCATTCAATGTCTGTAGTGAGATGCTGAAGATGTTCTATAGGTCAGTTGTGGAGAGCGCCCTCTTCTTTGTGGTGGCGTGTTGGGGAGGAAGCATTAAGAAGAGGGACGCCTCACGTCTTAATAAGCTGGTAAGGAAGGCGGGCTCTGTCGTGGGCAAAGTACTGGAGAGTTTAACATCGGTAGCTGAGCGAAGGGCGCTGAGTAGGCTACGGTCAATTATGGAAAACTCTGAACATCCTCTACATAGCACCATCCAGAGACAGAGAAGCAGTTTCAGCGACAGGTTACTATCGATGCAATGCTCCTCAGACAGGATGAAGAGGTCAATACTCCCCAATGCCATTAGGCTTTACAATTCTACCGCCAGGACTTAAGAACTTTTTAAAAGCTATTATTAATGCTTTTTGAGATAGTGATTTAGATGCATATCATATTTTTTACTGAGTTAAGTATTGTATGTAATTAGTTTTGCTACAACAAGTGTATGGGACATTGGAAAAAAGTTGAATTTCCCCATGGGGATGAATAAAGTATCTATCTATCTATCTATCTATCTATATTGGACAATTGGTTCACTGTTGCAATTGTACTCGCAATGATGCTACAGGGTACTCGCCCTATTATCTGATGTTCGGGCGGGAAGCGAGGTTGCCAACTGACTTGTGTTTTGGGGGTGAAGTGGGTGAATTACCCAGGAAGTCCTATCTAAAGTATGTGTCCGACATGAAGAGGGAGTTACAGCGGGCGTACGAGTTGGCCGAGGCGGCGGCTACCAAACAAAATCAGAGGAATAAGATGCGGTATGATCGAAAGGTGAAGTTTGTCCAATTATTGCTGGGCGACCGGGTCCTTTTACGGAATTTAGGACTCCCTGGTAAGCACAAGTTGGCAGACCGATGGGTGGCCAGCCCCTATGTAATAGAGAGCCAGATGCCGAACCTGCCAGTTTACCGGGTGGAACCTGAGGATGGGAAAGGGCCTCTCAAGGTACTCCATCGGAATCACCTGCTGCCCCTGGGTCAAGCGGTGCAGGTGGATAAGGAGCCCAAGTGGGAGGTTGCGCCTAGTACAAGGACTCTGCGAGGGTGCAGAGAAAGGGAAGAGCCCGCTGCTGAAGAGCGGGGACGGGTCCCTCACCCGGGAATGGCTACCGATTCGGAAGAGGACGACTCAGATGAGTGGCCCCTGTTCCCATTCGCTGGCGCTCCAGTACCAGAAGAGGAGGCTCCTGGCCCTTCCCATACTGAGTTGGGTGACAGGAGGGAAGGTCTTGAGGGTCAGATGGAGAGGCAGCCAACATTGGGGGGAGAGAGGGTGGAACCCGAGCGTGAGCCGGAGAGATCTCAGGTGAGGGAGGACCCCCGTGAGGAAGAGGGTGAGGGTCTGTCAGGTAGACCTGGGGTGTCCGAGACAGTGGGTTCACAGGTGAAGAGGGAGCCCAGTGGGGCAGAAGGGGTATCGAGATCTCAGAGAATTAGGCGCCCCCCGGAGCGGTTGACATATGTGGTACCAGGAGAACCGAGTGTGATTTCTACTGCTCTGGGTAGTTATGTCACTGTTTTCTGCACCTGGATTGGGTTTTGTGTGTTGCAAGAAGCGTTGGGGAACTCTGGTAATGCCATGAGGGCATGACATTTGCTGGTGGGGAGAGAATGTACAATGTCCTGTGTATGTTACTCAAAATGGTTTTTTTTGGTTTGTTAAGAGTAGGAATGCCTCTTTGTCTGATAAGTGTTTCTCTCGCAGTTGTTTTGCTTTATACTTGCTGATATGGTAATTGTATTCATTTGTTAACCAATGGGGAATGTTATTTTGTCTTGTGAGGCTGGGCACGTGGGGAAGGGGTTTTCGCGGGCTTTTGGTGGAGAGTCGGGAGGAAGACGCCGAGAAAGGTGGACGTGCGCTGCACTGCTCGGAAGACCACCAGGGGGTCCTAGGTGCGAAGACGTGGAGGTCGGAGGCAAGCGACGAGGGGTCGAATGGTTCGATGGTTGAGCTCCAACGATGTGCACTAAACTGACTGAACTTTGATAAGTTGGCACCTTTTGTTTTTTTCCTTGCATATATATTGTATTGCCTAATACTCTTTTAATTTTAGTAAACTCTTTAAAGTGTATTTCATAACGGTATTTGTTGTGGGTTTGATACTGTGGGGGGGCGCGAGGCATAAACTCGATTCTCACAGCACCTGTGTGTACGGGAGGCGGGGTTAGTGTGTGGCTGGATCTCCTTTTCCCCTAGACATATACCAGCCTGTGTCTTTGAAAAAGAGTAAACAGTTGACGTTTCAGGCTGAGACCCTTCATCAGGTCTGGAGAAAAAAGATGAGGAGTCAGAGTAAGAAGGTGAGGGGAGGGGAGGAAGAAACACAAAGTGATAGGTGAAACAGAGGAGGGAGGAGACAAGGGGTGAAATAAAGAGCTGGGAAGTCAATAGGAGGGGGGAATCTAATAGGAGAGGACAGAAGACCATGGAAGAAAGGGAAGGAGGAGGAGCATCAGAGACAAAACTTCTTCACTCAGAGGGTTGTGAGAGTGTGGAATGAGCTGCCAGCGCAAGTGGTCCATGCGAGCACTATTTCAACATTTAAGAGGAGTTAGGATAGGTACATGGATACTAGAGATATGGAGGGCTATGGTCCTGGTGCAGATTGATGGGAGTAGGCAGTTTAAATAGTTTTGGGATGGACTAGATGGGCTGAAAGGCCTGTTTCTGTGCTGTACTTCTCTATGACTCTCTCTCTCTTAGTCCACAATACTTACTGTTTGGAAGTACCAAGCCTGTTGATAATTTCTTGGTTCCTTTCCCATTGCCATTCTTATTTGTAATACGGCATATCACTATTCATCTATCACTGCTGCAGCAGGATCCTGTTATGCCCTTTATGACTCAGCCAGAGTGGCTAAGTTAACAAATTTCATGTTATATGCTGCTGACAATAAATCTGATTCTGATTCTGACAACAGGTGCTGCCACTGCTTCACAACCCAACAACCTGGATTCAGTCCTGGCCTCTGATCCTGTATGGAGTTTGCATGTTTTCCCTATGACAACATGGGCATTTCCCTGGGTGCACCAGTTTCATCCCATGTCCCAAAGGTACGCTGGTGGGTAGGTAGTTATTAACTGTAAGTTACTTCTTAAGTGGATGGTTGGAGAACCAGGTTGGAGGTGATGAGCCTGTGAGAGAGAATAAGCTATAGGAAAATAAGTGAAGGAATGGGAATGGAAATAATACTACCCTCCTGTATCTTGAGCTTTGGGAGACCAATGAAGAGAGTGTGAGCAAAATAGAGCCTAAAGTAGAACTTCATAATTGAAGAAAAGCTAACTGCAAATGTACGAGATGTGCTAAAATTACTTGATCTCCAGAAACATCAGGAAATACCACTAACTGCCTTAGGGGACAACTTAAGCAGTAATAATAGTGAAGAAACATAATACAGTCAAGTTTCTCATCAACTTGACAAGTTAAATAAAAAAGTGGTTGAGGAATTAAAGGAACTAAACCACTGCAGGAACAGTAAACATACCAAAGAAAGATTTTCATGTACAAACACCATTTCTTTACTGAAATATAATCTTGCTTCATCACTGTTTCCTTTCTGTTAAATTGCTAAACAAATTACCAGAGTAACATACGGCATTTTCCTTTGCCAATTAATTTTGCCAAATTGATTGTCCATTTAAAATAAATTGTCTCATTCCTGCACTGAAACAGTGGACTAGGAGATCAATATAATCTATTTATCTGGCAATGGTATATTCTAGTCATAACATTTTCACAATATAAAGTTATATCACATTAAATATTCCAATTCAGTTGACATTTACTGAATACATTACGATGTTTTCAATAGCAAATGAAAAAGTAGTTGGTTGACAAATGAACAACATACAATATATCTGCAAACCGGAGTTACAACTCATGCAAATTTAACTAGACTTGCAGTATGCTGATTGCACTGAAAATCCCAGAGCAAGCTCACTTCAGAATTATTGTTCTGTTAAATGTACCTTACTGGTACATGTATCAATGATTTACTTATACCATCCTGGTATAAGAAAAATTTTAGATTTGAATTTCCAGTAAGATAAATGTCTTGACATTTTTATAGCCTTTCAGAAACCAAAATGATTGGTGGCCTTTTCCAATGACAAGTTGAGTGAGAAATGGAAAGAAATATCAGACAAAAATGATGTCTTGCTTCTTAATGGGAAATTATCAGTGAATCTTCCAAGACAACAGCAAATATTTGCATTAAAATATTTTGAACAATGTATTATTACAAAAACAGTTTGTCAACAAGCCTGAAAATATTTGTTTTCCCGCTGAATAGCTTTTACAGACGTACACAATTTCTAATCTGGATTCCTCTTTTCATTTTTCTTACTTTCCGCATGAGAGACACTGACCCATTTTTCTGCTGTGAGTGCTCAGTGATTAAAAGACTCCTTTGTGTACTCACTAAATCCACATACATTTCTTTGATTACAGATGATAAATATTCAATGCTATTTTCAAGTCAAATCAGCAGTCCTTTTATAATGTTAAGCCAAATGCTTCAAAGGTCCAGCATTCTTCCACAGGAGGAAAACAGGGACTAGAATTTGCTTAAAAAATGTACTGAAGGTATATATCAGAAATAATTGACATCTATAGTGGCTCTGAAATAAATTAAAAATCTATAAGAATTTGACGCAGTACAACAAACACTGAGTTCGAGAGAATAATGGTCTTATTACTGAAATATCAGTAACTGATGATGGAGCAGTGGAGATAGAGTGAAGGAGGTGATTAGTATGCTGGTCACAGAATAAAACAGGAAATAATATGATGGGAGATTCAAAATAAAGGACTCAAAAGAGGCAGCTCTTGGTGATGACTTTCCCTGTGGCAGTCTGCGGAGAGAACTCCTGCAAGTCCCACAAATAGATTTGTCTCCATTCTATAAGATGATCTTGGAGGCTTATGGTTTTGTGAGTTTAGGGATCTGTGAGCAAAGCCCTTCGCTACTGAGCTTTAGGGGTTCAGTAGGCAGACTATCTGTTCCCAATGCTTTGTAACTTGTTAGTTGGGATTTGGTCTTTTTTGAATTTGTGTTAGTCAGAAGTGGCAGAAAGACTGGCCTGAAAAAGTAGCCGAGGGGTGGAATTAAGAGAACTTGAATCAAAGCAGATTGTAACTGAGGAGGTCTCAAAGGATCTCTTCCAACAGGCATTCACAGCCTTTGAAACCTTTAACAACCCAGTCGGGTCATCGCTGTCACTGGGGTTTCTGGGCTTCCCATTCACTCACCATCTACCACTTGTTCTTCAGGTCAACCATTTTCTGCTGCCCCTATACTTCAGCTGCCCTCAGGAACCCGCAGAGCTGTTTCTCTTTTCCCCTTTGTGAACTGGTGAAGCTTTCAATGCAAGAGCCATTCATTAGCTACTTGGTTATTCTCATCAAAGCAGCCCTGGTTCTTCTTGGTAAACCAAGAGTATATGTGTTGGTCTCAATTGACAGTTGTGACATAAAGCTAAGGTGATAGAAGAAAAGTGTAGGCAGTTCCTCAGCTCAATGCGACTGAACAGGTGTATAGGGATACTTAATAATGTGACCAGTAGGAATGAAGTAGGGATTCACTTGAAATCAATTCTGCAAGCACCCTCTATATTGTTTGGAATACTTGAGTTACCATAAAGTAACTAGTCAGTATTTTTTATTACGATGAAACATCTACAGTTTAAAAAGAAAACTGCAGAGTAACAAAAAAGACATTCATTCTTATTTGTAACATATTGAATTCTGATTTTGCATCCTCCTCACTATGTTGGCCCAGCAATTTTGAACTGGAAAGTCTGGCTCCAGCAGAGAAACCAGCAGATTTATTTTATACTGAACTTAAAGAATGCTGTCAAAACATTTCAAATCCAGGTCATTTTCATTGCAAGGCATATCATATTTCAGTATCAGCAGCAAGAGAGAGGAGGAGCTTCTGTCCTTTGCATTGTTGTAGTGAAATGTTTGTCCATGGTCTCTGATGGGTAACATATCACAAGCAGCTGTTATCACAAGTGTATTTGACTTTTAAATGAGCCCATAATGTTGCACTGTCTTTGAAACTTGCCTGCAATGACAGCAAGGAATCAGTGCATCATCCTAATGCGCCCAGGTTCTACACAGCCCCTTGACTCAACACAAATGCCAAAGCTCAAAGTTAACCTGTTTCATTCTTCATCAAATACAAAGAAGCACACTCCTCAAACAATTGCTGCACAACAGAAAGAAGGAGGGAGTTAGCATTGTGCAAGGCTCCACATCCCCATTCCAACAATTTTCTGCAGGAGCACCAGTGAGAGATTCCTGTCTGGCTGCATTATTGTGTGGTACGGTCGCTGCCAAGTCATCATACCACAAGATCTTACACAGGGCAGTAAAGACTGCTGAGAGGATCATCCGGGCCTCCCTCCACCCTATTTGTGACATTTACCTGAAGCATTGCAGAGAAGGGCCAAAAGCATTATTGAAGATCCCTACCACCTGTCCCACGATCACTTTGACTTGCTACCATCAGGAAGGTGGTAAAGAAGCATTAGAACAAGAACTGCCAGACTGGGTAACAGCTTCTTCGCTTGGGCTGTGAGACTAATAAATAAACTGGCACCACCGAGCTCTCGTCACTAGGACAACAACCTATTTACTGTACTGTTTACCTGTGCTGTGCTTTACTACACTGTGCACACGTTTTGAATTATATTTTATGAATTTAGTTATAAATCTTCCGGTAAGGTGGCTGCATGTTCAGAAGCAGCAGCCTCTTGGAGGCCAAGCAATGCCGTTTTTGTCTTTTTTTTAACAATCGCAGGACATTGAGAGCTTCAGGTACTGCAGGTCTACCCCATCAGTGAGGTGCTCATTGACAGGGGAGCTAGTCTTGGTGTGTGTCATGCTACTGCCTGCTACAGGAAACCATCAGAGTCAGCGCATGAGGAAAATGTGCAGTTTAACTGCGAGTGATTGTCTTGGATGTTTCTCTTGCAACCGCTAGACTGTGTTGGATGTTGATGATGTAAAATACTGCAAGTTAATTTCCCTGTATATTGCTGATGCAGACGGCAGGAGAAGGTGCATGACCTCAGTTATAGCGAGGACTAGGCCTCAAGCCATGAGCTTGCTTGTTGTAGCAGTCCTGGAGAGGAGATGCTGGAGGCGGAGTAGAACAGCGTCCATGCTGGGTTGCGATCTGGCCCCCATCCATTGGTGCTGCCCTCTGGTGCTTGATTAGTAGAATGACAAGGCGGATTGCACGTGTACGTTCATTTGCGGACTGCTGAGAACTGTTTGTTCTTGCTGATAACAATTCACAATCAATTTATAGGACATATCACTCAGGGTCTTGAACTATTTACTTTTTTTAAAAGTGTGATTGTATGTTTTACTGTTACCTTTTATGTGCTATATGTGCCTTGTACTGTGGATGATTTTTGGTGCTGTGTTTTGCACCCTGACCTCGGAGGAACGCTGTTTCACTGGGCAGTATTCACGTATGGTTGAATGATAATTTAATTTAAACTTGAACTTTTAGTATAATATTTTTGGTTTATATGATGTATGTTGCATGGGTGCCCTGTGGTCCAGAGGAATGTTGTTTCATTTGATTGTGTATATGTATAGTCAGATGACAAAAAATTTGAAGTTGATGGCAATTATGAGATATTTTGGTAGAAACTATGACATAATTGTGGAAAAATATCACTTCAGAGAGCATTAAAAGTGCAAAATGCACTAATCATGCACAGCACATGATTAACATCAAAGAACACGGGATGATAAAAAAGAACAATTTGCCTAATCACTATCTACACAACTGAAGAAACAGGTACAAAACTTAGCTTCCAGATGAATGTGGCAGGAAAATTAGTGAATATGCAGCTGGATATTGGGGCATCTGTGTCACATATGTTAGAGCACATATAGAAAAACATAAAGATGACTGCACTCTATCACAGCGCATAGCACAGATTTTTATCTCTATTATCACTGAATTCATTGGAGGGAATGAAGGAAGAAAGATGGTAAAAGTCCAGTCATATGTTTCAATGTGAAATGTATAATACTTGCATTTTCACATTAAGTTTTCATAACGTAGAGGAACGGACTTAACACGAGACAGAAACTACCCTAAAATATGGGTGCAATGCCAAATCCGACGTTCTTCCACATTACATGTATTTCCCTTGCTATTTTGTCATGACTGGTCATCTAAAGAGTTTGCTACCAAGGCCTGAGGCAACAATGATGGTCAAATTCAAAAGGTCAGACTTGTGATATTGAAGTAATACATGATTACTTAAGTGCGTGGACAAGATGACCCAAAGGGCTTGTTTCTATTCTGTAGTGCTCTATGAGTACAGTTTAACGAAAAATGCCATATGCCCTGCCACCTACTATTATTGATACCTTGCCACTTAGGAAATGTGAAGTGGTACTTGTTATATTTCCGTTTGCACTTTTTGATTCTGAGTGAGTTCTCTCTTAAAACTAGCTTAATTTTACAATAATCTTACAATATTCTGAGTAAAGTCCCATCTATTCTTTTTTGGGAAAATAGTATGATATAGGGGGCAGCATTGGCCAACGACATGAAAACTGACTCTTTCAATATGACTCAGTTAGCTTGCCACTCTTAATTTTCATCCAAGCACATCCAAAATAATAAAAGCAAGAATAAATCAATAATGATCTGTTGAAGCAGAACCTTGGAGAAATATCATTGAAAGAACTCAAATAGCTCTTAATAACAGTTGATCTTAATTTGTTTTTACCTTCCCACTCCAGTTCATTACCCTGCCCTGAGTATTCAAGCGAATCTGCTTCATCAGGAGTCTCAAGGTCATCTACATTGATGTCAAGATCTTCGGGAGTATCAAGGTTATCATCAGAAAGAACTGAGCCTTCACTTTGGTCAAGTGAAAGGCTGATTTCAGGCGCTATAAGCTTTTTCTTCCCAGAGTGTGTTCCATTGAGATCCAGGGAATTTGGTGGTTCTGTGTAAGATAAAAGAAAATAGTTAGGCTATTTAGATATCTATTTTTGTTAGTTCTCAATTTGCTCTTCTTTTGTATTTTCAGTCATGCCCTTTGCCAATAAATAGCAAACAGTTTAATATACATATATAATCACCAATAATAGTACATGTCATAAACAATTACTCAGATTAAAGCTTCAAATATTTTCTGAATTTTATTGCAAGTAGATGTCTCACCGTCATTTAAAAAAATTTTCTCAAGGTTATCTAAGAGTATGGAACATTGGTTGTATATTGTATCCAAACTCTCGATCCTACTAGTAACATCAACAATTGTTTGCTGATGCTAACATAGCAGAAAGATAGAAATTTCAATCTAAATTTTTTCCCACCATAATCAATACACTAAAGAATTCAGTTGAAAATCTAGCTGCAGATTCCAGCATTTGCAGACTCGTGTCCTTGAACAATGATATTTATTGATCTACAAAGTAGATCTCAGAAAGCCAACATCTATTTTAATCCTGAGGCCTGAGCATTATCAATTAAAAAGTGAGAATGCAACCTGAGCATGTTGGGTAGTGCTATTATTGAACTAAATGGGAGAGATAAATTAGAGAGTCATGAATGATAATGCTTATAATGATAATTATAAACAGATAACAAGAGGAGGTGGTTCCAGTAATATCCCCCCTTTCACCGCAGTGGGGACGTTACTACATAAGTGGTGCAAAAGACTAGGCTGAAAACTTGGCAACCATGTTTAACCAGAATCATCAAGTGATTGATCCTCCTCTGCTCACTCCTGAGATTCAGCCTGGTAATGCTGAAATCAAGGGGTTTTACAGGGAAGACTTTGCAATGGTTAGAGCCAGTCTTCACACAAAATACCAGTAACACCATCTCCACAAAACCTTCCACTTGCATTAGCAGGATAAATCAACCAATATCAATGGCCTCTCTCGGGTTGATATCCCCCAGTGTTGGGTACCTGGTGACAGGCAGTTATTTATTTTACTTGCATGCCTAGAACCAGACCCCTGAAACAGTTCTGGTTTGAGCTCTACATGGGAAGAAGTCAGTTAGGGGACGGTAAAAATGATTCAGGGATGTGCTCAAAGCCTCCATGAAGAAACGTAACATCTCCATTGACTTCTGTAAATCTCTACTCTGTGACCTCTCAGTGTGGTGAAAGAAGCATTCTGGTTGCTAGTGAAGACTGAGAGCATGCACCAAGAGTTTAGTAATTTCAGGGAGGGGGAAGCTAAACATTAGTGATAGTAAAATAGAGGACGGCATAGTGCTGCCAACAAGAGTAAGGGAAAACTGAAAGTAATATAAACCTATTAAGATGAAGACACTATCCCAAGAAAGAGTAGCATCATTGGAGCCCAATGTAGCAATCTGTGAATATAGCCAGAGAAAGCAGGTGAGGTACTACATTCTCATCTGTATTCACTATTGACATTAAAAGGACATTATAATTGGCAAATTCTGGGTGAGGAGTGGTGAAATTTAGAACAAATTAGCTGTTTTTTAAATTAAATATCAAGATATTAAATAGTAAAATGTCCTAATGGACTTCAAGGCGGATAAACTCATGGCATGATGAGGTTAGCATTGAAGCATGAGAACAGAAGATTGTTCTAATAGAAGTGTTCAAACTTGCTCTGGTTGCAGGTAAAGTGTCAGATGCAGGGAGAACCATATATGTAATTCATGAAATTCAGCAGGGAAAAGCCATGGAATTACAAGTCCATGCATTCACCATCTGTGGAAGGGAAGTTATTGCAAAAAGTATTCTGAGCTACTGGAACCATTCTGCACTTAGTAGGCCAGACATTAACCAATGCAAATCAGTCTGATTTTGTCAGGGGTGATTCTGTTTCACCAACTTGACTGAATTTTTCAGTTAAAAAAAGTGCATCAATGAAGATAGCACAGTTCACGTAGTTTATCTAGACTGTTGTAATGATCGAAAAGGTAAGAGCACATGGAATACTGGATGGATTGGATCCAAAACTGGCATTGTAATATGAGGCAAAGGGTGATGATCGAGGATTGCTTCTGTGAGTGGAAGCCTGTGACTAGAAGTGTACACTGAGAACTTGTGCTGGAACCTTTGTTGTGTGCAATATACATGACTAATTTGGATGCAAATGTAAGGGGTATGGTTAGCAAGTTTACAAATGATATGAAAATTGGTAATGTCGTTGATGATGTAGAGCATATATGTCAAACTCAAGACTCGCGGGCCAAATCCGGCCCGCGGTGGAATTATCTTTGGCCCGCGAGATAATATCTAATTACTATTAAAGCTGGCCCCAGTAATCGAAGCGCCTATGGCATATGATATGGCTAATGCTGAGTTTATTCAGGTACCAGGTTTTCAGGGTTTTTAGTGTTTATTCGGCAGTCTTGCTCGGCAGTCTTCTTCATAAGAAATGGAATTTGTAAAGTGAAACACTTTGTAGTTATAGCAGAGACTGAGACACATGAGAGCAGGCTGAAAAAACGGAGGCAACGAAAGCTGCGTTCGCACGCGTCCGACTGATCCGGCCCGCATGAAGCTGCATTTTGCTCAATCCGGCCCGTGACCTAAAATGAGTTTGACACCCCTGAATTGTAGAGGGTCATCCCAACAATAGAACAATGCAAATGAATTGGTAGAATGAAAAGAGGTAATTGGAGATGGAATTTAATCTCAAAAAAGCTGAGATTTTGCATATTGGGAAGAATAATATGTTGGACATGGCAGGATCCTATGGAAGTACAAAAGAACAGAGGTACCTTAGTCCACATCTGCAAGAATTCAGAGAGGCACTGAAATCTGGAACACACAGCTTGAGAGGAGCAGAGGCAAGTACTCTCATAACATTTAGGAAGTTTTTAAATACAGTGCCTGTTAAAAAGTATTCACCACCCCTCCATTGTAAGTTTTCATGTTTTATTGTTTTACAACACTAAATCATGGTGGATTTAATTCGGCTTTTTTTTACTGATCAACAAAAAAATACTTTTGTATCAAAGTGAAAACAGATCTCTACAAAGTGATCTAGATTAATTTCAAATATAAAGCACAAAGTAATTGATTGCATAAGTACTCACCCCCCTTTGATATGACACACCAATCATCACACAATTAGTTAAATGGAGATCAAGGTGTTTCAATTGCTTGTAGTACAAATACATCTGTATCTGGAAGGTGAGCCAGTATCCTAGCAAAGACTACAGCATGAAGTCAAAAGGACATTCCAATCAACTCCGTGAAAAAGTTATTGTAAAGTACAAGTCAGGAGATGGATACAGGAAAATTTCCAATTCATTGATTATCTCTTGGAGTACAGTTAAGTCAATCACCAATGAATGGGAAGAATATGGTACATCTGTAAATCTGCCTAGAGTAAGCTGTCCTCAAAAACTGTGTGACTGTGTAAGAAGGGAATTAGTGACAGAGGCTATCAAGAGACCCATGACAACTCTGGAGGAGTTACAAGCTTAGACTAAATGCTATGTTTGGTGTATGCCAAACACCACACATCATCAAAAATGCACCATCCCAATCATGAAACATGGTGGTGGCTGCATCATGCTGCAGGAATGCTTCATTGCGACAGGCCCTGGAAGGCTTGTGAAAGTAGAGGATAAAATGAAATACAGCAAAATACACGGAAAACCTGGAGGAAAACTTGCAGTCTGCAAGAGAACTGGGACCTAGGAGAAGACTTGTTTTCTAGCAAGACAATGACCCCAAGCATAAAGCCAAAGGTACATAAGAATGGCTTAAAAACAACAAAGTTAATGTCCTAGAGTGGCCAAGTCAGAGTACGGACCTCAGTCCAATTGAGAATTTGTGGCTGGATTTGAAAAGGCCTGTTCACTCACAATTCCCATGCAATCTGACAGAGCTTGAGCAGTCTTGTAAAGAATGGGGGTGGGGGGGGGGATGCAATGTCCAGATGTGCAGACTCAAGGCTGTAATGGCTGCAAAAGGTGCATTCTCTAAATACTGACTTGAAGGGGGTGAGTAATTATGCAATCAATTATTTTGTGTTTAATAATTGTAATGAATTTAGATCAATTTGTAGAAATTAGTTTACACTTAGACATGGAAGTGTTTTTTTTCTCTTAATCAGTGTTAAAAAAAAGCCAAATTAAATCCATTGTGATTCAATGTTATAAGACATGAAAACTTCTCAGGGAAGTGAATACCTTTTATAGGCACTGTAAGCATTTTATAGCACAGATGGCTACAAAAAGAGGCTGGGAAAAGGGGCATAGATATGTACGTACATCACAATCAGCATTTGCGTAGTGGGCCAAAGGGCCTGTGTACATTCTGTGAACCTGTGACACACAGAAGCCCTGCAAAGGTGGCGAAAGGAGCACACCACCTCACAAGCTCCCCACCCACCAGCCCAGGTGGACAGTCTTCACCCCCATCGGTGAGAGAGTCTGTACATCACGCATTAGCCTTGTTAGACACTCCAGTATCCACAAAACCAGAGGAGATGCATGGCATCCTCGATCCTGAAGGGACTGACCTACAAACAGGAAACTCTGATAGTTATTACATAGGATAGGTTGGGCATACTGGAGCTTTTCTCTTCGAAGCAAAAGAGGATCGGAGTATAGATTGAGTGGACACCAGGAGGCTTTTCCCACAGTGTAAATGACTAATAACAGGGGGAAGAATTTTAAGGTGATTGGAGGCAAATATAGGGTGTGTGTCAGACTAAGTTCTTGACACAGTGGTGAGTGCGTTGATTACCCTGACAGGGGTGGTGGTAGAAGTAGATATATTTGGGGCATTTAAGAAACTCTTAGATAGGCATATGGACGTTAGAAACATTAACAGCTACTGGATGTAGAAGTGAAGTCATAGATTGATCTTAGAGTAGGGTAAAAGGTCAGCACAGCATTGTGGGTTGAAGTTTCTGCACTGTGCTGTAGTGCTCTATGTAAGGTGAGTCCTTTGTGGACAGCGCCACTGGTCTGTGACTTTCCTCATGTCAAAATCCCAATAACCACACCCCTCTCCATAAACCTAAAGATATGTGTGCGTGCGCACGTATGCACGCACACACACACCTACCTTAATATACAGTTAAGCTCTCTCTATGAAATTTACAACAGGCCAAAAAGAACCTTGAAACTTGTATTGCAAGATGTTGTGAATATATTTAACTCCACTCTGGAACTAGCCAGATACATAATAGTTGATTATTCAAGTTGACTTTGCAGCGTGGGAAATTGCATTCTTATTCTGTTTATAGACTGCAATTGTAACTTAAGAAGATTTCAATGACAACAGCCTTATTAACCAAGTACAATTATCTCACACCTTGTTCCTTACTCAGTTTCTTGTGGAATAATTGCTTCCTGAACAGACTGGTTGGAAGTGGAGCTCTTCCAAAAACATTTCTCACACTATACTCTCATTCTCTCCTAGCATCTCCAAGACCTGTCCACTCAATTTTTTTCTAGACATGCTATATTCCAAGGGGAATGCCTAACAGAGCCTTGCCTTAAAGTAAATTTATGCAGAAACCTTTAAGACAACAAAATTTCCTTTAGCATTTGCAATACTATTCACTGCAGACTTTTGCAGATTAAAACACTGAATACTTAGAATAAAAGAACTGGTTATGCCATCGATACTCTGATAGTATTCCTATGTATAACCTCATTTCCTTCTCTACATGGGAGTCTGTCACATTCCTCTGCAGGTTGAGTCACTGCCAGTGCTCATTGTGACAGACTGTGCCATTCCTCTGCACCCAGGTTGAGTCATTGTCAGCGTGCTTGGGAATGGGCATTGTATCAATATTTCATACTGGCGATCATTTACCATCTAGGCACACAATTCAAAATGTACATATTATGCGGATACTACTTGAATGTCTAGGGTGCATGAAGAATTCAAAAATACAGATACCAAATAATTTAGGTTCATAACAATTTTTCTTTTTCTTTAAACAGAAGTATCATTCTATATGTTCACCCCTATACCTAAAGTACCCACAAAGCCATATTCAACTTTGCTGATGACACCACTGTTGTGGACTGTATCAAAGGTGGTGATGAATCAGCGTACTGGAGGGAGACTGAAAATTTGGCTGAGTGGCGTCATAACAACAACCTCTCACTCAATGTCAGCAAGACCAAGGAACTGATTGTATACTTCAGGAGAGGAAAACCAGAGGTCCATGAGCCAGTTCTCACTGGAGGAACAAAGGTGGGGAGGGTTAACAACTTTAAATTCCTGAGTGTTGCTATTTAGAGAACCTGTCCTGGATCTAGCACATAAGTGCAACTGCAAAGAAAGCACGGCAGTACCTCTACTTCCTTAGAAGTCTGCAGAGATTCTGCATGACATCTAAAATTCTGCCAAACTTCTATAGATTTGTAGTGGAGAGTATATTGACTGCTGCATCATGGCCTGTTTTGGTAAACACCAATGTCTTTGAATGGAAAAGCCTACAGGAATTAGTGGATTTGGCACAGTACATCACGGGTAAAGCCCTCCCAACCATTGAGCATATCTACTTAAAATACTATCATAGGAAAGCAGCATCCATCATCAGACATCCCCACCACCACCCAGGTCATGCTCTCTTCTCGCTGCTGCCATCAGGAAGAAAGTACAAGAGCCTCAGGACTCGTATCACCATGTTCAAGAACAGTCACTACCCTTCAACCATCAGGCTCTTGAACCAAATCCTCCATCCATCAGGGACATTTATTAGGTGTGCTGTGTACGCAGAGCTCTTAGTATTATTAAGGATCCCACCCATCCATCCAGCATCCTCTTTGACTTTCTACCATCAAGCAGGAGAGTAATACACATAAACACAAGAATGGACAGGCTGGGAAATAGTTTCTTCCCCCAGGCCATTAGTCTTCTGAACTCCCTGCCGCATCGTATTTGAAATGCCATTGGATTTTACCCTTGCCTTCATGAGTTATTGTGTGTTATGTGTACTACTGTGCTTTACTCACTGGTTCAGAGAAATGTTGCCTTGTTTCTATATACATTATATAGTTATGTTCATTATATACCTACTTATATATATGACAATAAACTTCACTTGACCTGAAAGGGTATAACTACACTCACTTGCCCCATCATTGAAACATTCCTACAACCAATGATTTCACTTTAAGGACTCTTTATCTCATTACTTTACATTCTTGTTATTTATCACTATTTATTTATACTTGCATAGTCTGTTAGCTTCTGCACACTGGTTGATCTTTCATCGATCCTGTTATAGTTACTATTCCATAGATTTGCTGAGTATGCCCACAAGAAAATGAATCTCAGGGTTGTATATGGTGACATATATGCACTTTGAATAATACTAAATTCTACACCCCATATCTGAGCTCAGCATTTCATCCCTAGGTTATTCTGGTTTATTCTCCTTCTTTATAGTCATTAAAATCTTTGTCCTTCACCCAACTTTTGGTCATGTTGTCTAACATATCATGTAGCTCAAAGCTGCCTGCAACAGAGAAACATAAGTGTGTAGACTAAAGGCTGATTTATACTTGTGCATATGGGCTATGCCATAACCCTGATTTTCACTTCTGTGTCGCTCTACACCGTAGCAAGCATGTGTTGGTGTATGCCAAAACGCTAGTTGGCAGTGGGGTTTCTATGCCACTGTGTTGAGTTTCTTTGTGAGAGGCATGAACGAGGAAATGCACTTCAAACATTTTCGCATGTCGACAGGTAGATTTGACGATTTGGTTCATCTATTTCGCATTGGTGTACGCACAGCCTACAGACATGGCGGGGAAGAAGCAACCGGAAATGTATAGGAGGCAATGCGATGCTACCAAGTGGACCAATCACAGTTGTTGTGGTCTGCGTCACCGCGACGCGTGAGTAACTTTTCTGGAGAGGTGCACATCACCCTACAGTGTAGGGTACGGCGTAGGATACGAGTTACCTACGGCGTCAATGTGACGCACAAGTATAAATCAGCCTTAACAGTGAGTGATCACAAGAAAAACAACTAAGATGATCACAAGACCCTGTTTGTCACTGTTAATGTGGAATGCTGCAAGTCCAATTCATTGGTCTATGGACAAATGGTGGGGGAGCTGTGTGGCCTCAGTTACAGTGAGGACAAGACCTCGAGCTGCAGTGTCGCCTGCTTGCAGCCGCCCAGGGGGAGGCGTCAGAGTTGGGCACTCCTCCCGAGTGCTGGCAGTGGGTGGTGTAGAGTCCATGCTGGTGTTGGGGCTATACCTCATGTTCACTCAGCAGAAGACAAACTGTGTTCAGCTGCAGACTGCTGCAACATTCATGCACTTAAGGGCTCAAACTATTTTTTGTGACTGTATTTTACTGCTATCTTGTATGTGTTTGCTATTTTATATGTACTATATGTGCCTTGTGCTGTGTATGACTTTTGGAATCTTGGCCCTGGAGTAACACTGTTTTGTTTGGCTGTATTCATGTATGGTTGAAAGGCAATTAAATTTGAAGGTATCACTGAACAAAATTTAACAGAAATAGTCTAAATACATATTTACAGACCATGAATATAAATAACGAGAGATTTAGATTCATGCCACTGTTACTTGGCATTGCTCAGAAGATTAAGATATCAAATAGCCCAATAACCTCACATAAATTTGTTCCTGTATAATTTTGTACTCTTGTATAATTTATGTTTTTCTTGTTGTTTCTAATGTTATAATAACTACGGCAATAAGTCCTTCATTGCACCTCTGCAGACACAAACTTGTGCATATAATAATACATTCAACTCTAACTTTAAATTTCAAATTCTAGTGATTCCAAGCTCCAAATATAGACCACATAAGCAGTGAAACAAGGTCAGAAGGAACTGGAAGAAAATAAGTGATTCATTCTATGTAAGTAATTTGTTATTTTATGCCCGGCAGAGTGTGGCTTGGAGGTCTTGAAGATGTGCTTTGGTTCCTGCAAAATGATGAGTCATATTTACTGTGCCATTGATTCTCAGCACATAATTTAGCAGATTATTTATAGAATGAATTAATCAGACTGTTCCTACCAGGTCTGCTTTCTTCAGCTAAGGGACTTAGCGCACCCTCATCAAAGGGGATGTCCATTCCCACATCCTCTGTCACTGATCTGTAAAAGGCAAACACACCACCAGAGTATTAACTGCGGAAATTAATGCAGTGTTGATGTGTACATATCATTGAAAAGTTAACATTCTTTTCAAGTTCAAATTTCAGAAATACTTAAAAAGAAAATATTTGACATGTTGCATATTAACAATTATTTGAATGCTTCAAATGCATTACAACATTGTTCTGTATTGTAAGAACCATATTAACCATGTTGTAACCTGCATAATCCCAAGATGGGCATCAAAGTAGCATAGCAGTTGGCATGAGGCAATAACAGCTCAGGGTGACGGGGTTTGGAGTTCAATATCATCTATAAGGAGTTTGTACTTCCCCGTTGGCGTATGGGTTTCCTTGAGGTGCTCTGATTTTCCTTCATGGCCCAAAGATGCACCAGTTAGGTTAATTGGTCATTGTAAATTTCCTGTGATTAGGCTAGGGTTAAATTGATGTGTAGCTGGTGGCACAGCTTGAAGGGGCAGAAGGGCCTGTTCTGCACTGTATCTTGAAATAAAATTTAAAAAAATAAAAGCAGCAACATGGCAACAATTAAATGTGTTTATTCAGAGCTGATTGTTAAACTACTAATGCTCAATGGTTAAACGGCGGATGTAACACAGACACAACACTTCTGTTCTTCAAAATATTGGACCAGGTCATCCAATCTGACACTTGCCTGTCATTTACCTTTCATCTATGGCCTTGTGTTTAGTGGACCAATTATCAATACACAGGAAAAGTTAATGACAAGCCATTACACTCATGATCACGTAACAATTGATTTTACAGATGATTACCATGCCATTCTTTGCTGTCATTTCTTGCCTGCCCATTTTTGGGATGGGGAGGGCCTCTTTTCAGCCCTTCTGCTTCATTTTGCCTACAGTCTCAGCAGGTTAACAGCATATGCCATTTCATTGGCTCTTTATTCAATTGTGGAACATCTGGACAATGAAGATCCACACCTCATAATGCTCTTCATTGACCATAGCTCAGCATTCAACACCATCATCCTCTCAAAGTAATCACTAAGATCCAAGACTTAGGCCTTGATACCTCCTTGTGCAATTGGATCCTTGATTTTCTCATTTACAGAACCTAGTCAGTTTGGATTGGCAACACCAATTCTTCCACAATCACTATCAACAAGGCTGTGTGCTTAGCCCCCGCTCTACTTGCTTTATAGCTATGAATATCAGAGAGCTCCAATTCTATATTTGGTGATAACACCACTGTTGTTCACAAAGGCAAAGATGGTGGCTAATCAGCACATTGGAGATTGAAAATCTTGTTGAATGTCAGCAAAACTAAAGAGCTGATTATTGACTACAGGAGAAAGCAACTGGAGGTTCATGAGCCAGTCCTCATTAGGGGATCAGAGGTGGAGAGGGTCAGCAATTTTAAATTTCTCGATGCTATTATATCAGAGGATCTGTCCTGGGTTCCACCACAAAGCAAGCAGAACAGCACCTCTACTTTCTTAGAAGTTTGTGCAAAATCAGCATCGCACATAAAAGTTTGAGATAATATCCTGTTTCATAGTACGGAAACACCAACGCCCAGGAACTGAAAAGCTTACAAAAACAATGGTGGACACAGATGGGTAAAGCCCTCCACACCACTGAGCACATCTACAAAGCACACTGCCATCATCAAGGACCTCACCATCCAGACCGTGCTCTTTTCTTGTTGCTGCCATCAGCAAACAGGTACAATAGCCTTGGGTTCCACACAACCAGGTTCAGGAACAATTATTACCCTTCAACAATCAGGCTCATGAAACAGCATGAATAACTTCACTTAACTCTGAAATTATTCCACAATCTATAGACTCACTTTCAAGGACTCTACTGCTCATGTTCTCAGTACTTATCTACGTTATCTGCAGAGTTTGTCCTTTGCATGTTGTTTGTTTGTCAGTCTTTGTGTGTATTTTTACCAGAGCAACACCCCAATATTATAGTACACAACACTGACTCAGAGATTAAAGTGCCACCATTTGAACCCCTACAGAACTACTCAAATCAATAGAAAGGCAGACCACATAAGCCAGTATCTCTCGCAGAGATTTCAATTCCCATGATATTTCTGAGAATTGTAATATTTTATAATTAACAAAATGAATTCCCAGATCTAATTAGAATGAGTGATTGATAAAACATTACATTAGTAATTGAAGACATTTGTTTTTGTGCTGAGTTTATGTAGGTTATATTAATTTACAGATTGGCTTGTTAAATTAAAGTTATGACTATGCTTTAGCATTACATTTTATTGACTTCTCTTCAGGAGCTATTTTTCTTCATGATTTTAACCTACAAATGGAGCACAAGAATCTTGCTCTCTTGTTTTTAAAGCTACTGAAGCTGAATTTGCAAAAAAATTTGGCTTTGGAAGTCAAGAGAAAGGGAACTGGAAGCTATAGTAACTGACATGGGAACGGATACCTTTATTTAAAGTATGTTACCACTGCCGGCTGGTTTAAGATGAATATACAAAATAGAATTATCTCATTCAATGAGTTAATTAGTCCTTACTGCTGTTATTTAAACATGAAAACAATTTTAATGCAGAATTTCTATTTCTAGTCTGGACATAGAAAAGAATATTTTAACAATATATAATGAAAATGAAGAAAAGACCAAAGAAAAAGTAAAATACAAACACAAATAAATGATGAAAGAATTCAGTAGCAACTGTGGAGAGATAAATTCTCATCAAAATTGGGGAAAAAACTATGGATTAGAGAAACAAAAGTAAATGCTGCAAAAAAAAACTCAGGAATGAGGTACAGTCAATGTTTTAAGTTTGACCATTTGGTAGACATGAAGAAGGGAGGAATAAGAGGGGTGATTGATAAGTTCATGGCCTAAGGTAGGAGGAGTCAATTTTAGAAAACCTAGCACATTTATTTTTCAACATAGTCCTCTCCTACATTTACACACTTAGTCCAGTGGTCGTGGAGCATATGGATCTTGGACCTCCAGAAAGTGTCCACAGCACGGGTGATTGGTAAGTTTGTGGCCCAAGGTGGAAGGAGATGAGTTCTACAGCTCTTGTTACATGCACATGCATTTCAACTCTGAGTGAAAATGCAGAAAGTTTGAAGTTAATAACTCATCTCCTTCTACCTAGGCTACGAACTTATTAATCACCCCCGATGAGTTATTAACTTCAAACTTTCTGCATAATCACTTAAAGAGTTGAACTGCATGTGCATGTAACGAGAGCTGTATAACTCATCTCCTTCCACCTTAGGCCACAAACTTATCAATCACCCATCTGTGAACACTTTCTGGAGGTCCAAGATCCCTATGCTCCACATTCGCTGGACTAAGAGTGTAAATGTAGGAGGGGAATATGTTGAAAAAAAAAATGCTAGGTTTTCTAAAGTTGACTCCTTCTACCTTAGGCCACAAACTTATCAATCACCCCTTGTAAGTTAGTCTACGTAGCCCGGGTGGAGCAAAGGAAATTTATCTGACAGATTGAAAATTCTGTATATGGCAGGTAAGGAAGAGGTTCAGCTACTAAGGCTGTGTCAGTTTTGTTGAGTAGGTTCAGCCACACTGGAACATGTCTGGCAGGTATGGTTTTACTGTACAGAGAGATGAACATAGAAGATATAATTAGCCACCATTAAACAAGCGTGTTAATAATATTATCTCACCAAAGCCAAATCAATTCAGCAAGTATAAAGGATTTGCTAAGATGGGAACTATGAACAAAATGCTGGAAAAACTTAGTGAGTCAATGGAAGGAAATGGACAGTCAATACTTCAGGTCACGACCTATCCCCAGGTCAGTTAGCATATATGGAAGGAAACCGACAGTTGATGCTTTGGGTCAAAACCCTTCCACAGTCTCAAAGGAGGGTCTCCACCTGAAATAGTGGTTGTGCATTTCCCTCCTTAGATGCTGCTTGAACTGCTGAGTTCCTCTAGAATTTTATGTGTTGCTCCAGATTTCCAGCATCTGTAGTCTCTCGTGTCTCTGTTTTACTGCTTAGATGGGCACCTTGGTCAGATGGGCCAGTTGTGCTGAAATGCCTTTTTCAGTGCTCGAGACCTCTTCCACCATGCAAAGAAAGAGAGCTGACATGGCACACAAGCTAATGTTCATGGAATAGGAGTCTTTTCTTTAGATAATGCTGAGTAGTGGCCATTGCATATTAGATAAGTTGTACCTGCACTATTTGGAAATCCATGAAATTAGACAATTTTCTAATTTCACAGAGAAAAATTACTAGAGATGTCTGTAAAAATCTTCTGCAGGATCTTATAACTTTTTAGTTACATTTGGAGAGGGAAGTACAAGCTTCTGCTAGAAAGAGCAGCTGAATGTAGGTAAGAAGTGTCTATGTCTAAACATTTGTGGAATGAGTTTCAAAGACTAAGCACCATTAACATTATCTGTCCCATCATTTGCTTATTCCTTGCCTCTTCCATATTTTCGTAATCCTTCTCTTCACAACACAGGAAGAAACTCCCCTTGTGAAATCCACTTTTACTGCCGCAAAGATTCAACTCCTCAAGAGGAGGATAGTTTGGTAATAACAGGTTGCAAAGGACTAACAATATCTTGATGCAATCTGACAGCCTTGCAATCATTTTAGCAAATGTGGCATCCGCCTCGCAGAAAAATCTCTGGCGCTCACTTCTTAACACTGCCTAATGTAGAGTAGCATGGTTATCAGTGAAAATGGAAGAGGCAAGGAACTATGGGAAATCTGGCACTGAAATTAGCCCAAACATCACATGCATGTTATGGATTTAGTTTGGATAAAGACTAACATCTAATAGGGAATTCTTCAAAGTATATGTTTTTTGGAAGGGGAATATCATTCTACTTTCGTCCAGTTGGTATCACAAATATCTGAATTGATGTGAAATTTACAGCAATATTCAGATCTTGCAGCTTTTCAGGTTTTAGTACTATTCTCAACTTTCTGTCCTTTAAAAAAATTTACTAAATACTTTGGAAATTTTACAAAGAATTCAACTTGGAAGTTGCTGAATATAAATATTTTCTTCATAATTACTTGCCAATAAAATCACTTGTTTTTAACTGTTCCTCAGGAAATCAGTCATGGTAAACTTAGCCACTGAACTAGAGTTACTTCAATAATAGTTGTCAGGGCACTGCAGTCATTTCAAAAGCTACAGAAGGAAGTGATCAGAAACCCTAATACTACTTCTAATTTTGCAAGCATCAGAACATTGTATGGTACACCAATGACATGGTTAGGAATCACACCATTCAGGAAAAGTGCACAAAAACTTTTTTTTGATAATTTCCCATCTATTTTAAACACAAAGAAACAGATTATAGTGCTGGCACAGTCAGGCAGAAATACCAATGATGAAGACTTGTTCTTCAATTAAAACTCAAGTTAATAGAAGGGAGAATTATAAAGTTAATAGATATCAATGCTACTTGATCAATGTTTTATTTTTAATTTTACTATGGAGATTTACATATAGATAACAGTAATATATGATACACACCCTGATATTAAGAACCAGACATAACTGTGATAGTTTCCAACCATAGATTTATCAGACAATTTTTCAAAAGGAGTCTTTTTAAATTCACAGATCTGTGCATTCCATAGCTAATTCGAAGGACTTGATTATTCCTTCACTACAAATGCATTTGATCATCAAAATGCATTTGGTGAAAATGTATTATTAGTCAACAAGCGCAATTAGTTTAGATTTTACTTCTGCTGTCAACGAACAAGTATTGAAAGAATGAATCTAACAAAAATTATATACAGTACCTGAATTAAATATAAAAGTGAAGATTAAGGTACCTTTTTAAAACTAGGAAATATATCCGAAAATTGTCAAGGCAACATCATTCATTTCACAAGTAAGAACAGCCAAACATGCAATTCTTTACAAATGAACTTGTAGCAGTTTTGTAAATAATCCTACACGTGATCATGTAAAAATTTATTACAATAGGGGGTGTGACATAAATTAGCATATGGCCATATAGCCTAAATGATATTCAGATGTGTTCCCACACTCAAGTGGAACTGATTTCATCATTTTGGTGGAGACCATTCTGACTGGTTGTCTTGGAGTACGGTATGGAGGCTGCACAACCACATGGTTGCAAGGGGAGGCCACAGAGAGCTGTAGTGTCAGCCAGCTCCATCACAGGCACAACCCTCTCCATCATCAAGGACACAGAAGCCAGCGTCCATCACTAAGGATCCTCACTAACCCAGACATACCCATTTCTTGCTGGGGGTGGGGGAGAAGGTATAGGAGATTGAAGACCCACACTCAACGATTTAAGAACAGCTTCCTCCCTTATGGCATCAGATTTATGAATGCTCCATGAACCAATGAAGACTACCTCAACATTCTTTTGATTTGCACTATTATTTTAATATATACTTAATTTAATGTCTTTACAATGCTGCCACAAAAGAACAAACTTCACGCATATATGATAGTGATAATAAACCTGAACACGATTGTATTTCTGACTGATGGCATGTCCGCAGTGGAAATGTCTTGATGCTTTAATTCACTGGTCATATCAGTTCCACACACACCCAGCAACTGATGTGCATCACGCAACACTTAGTCAAAAAGCAGTAAATGACAACATCCTGACACTTTTTTACAAAAATGAGACCTAGAAAGTAAATAAATGTAAAATATGAAATAAATAAACTGGCCTCATCCATCTCAGTAATAATCTATGCTTTTTTATTTGATTAAAAGCTGTTTTACTATTTAAAATACACATATCTAACATTTACAGATTAAAAGCTTTGGGAATGCTATTTGACATGTGTACATATATAGGTATGATTTGTCCTTATTCATAATTTTAATTGAAAGCTATTTTAATCATCTTTTCAAAGAAGAGTTCAAACATCTATTAAAACAGCAAGTACTGTTAAACAGAGCCTTCAATAACACAAAGTGAAATTTTGTTCATGCTTTGCACAAACATTGCGTATTTAGTATATTTTTATTTAACATTATTACTTAATAAAATATATAAAATATGGGTTTCAGTATTTTTCAATATTCCTATTTCTGGATCCAATACTTCTGCATTTTGTTCTCTACCATAGAATCATCACCCTCATGTTTCTTTTCTCGCTCTGGCTGTCAGAGTCTCGTACAGCATTCACAACCAGAATTTAAGTCTAAAGCTGCAGCAAGGTGGAGATTAGTTATCACACTTACGACTGTAACAGGAAGTTAGAATCATATTCATCATTTTAATATTCACGCAATATATAAATAGAAAAAATATCCAAGTACCTAAGCCTATTTTAATCCTTAACAACTCAAAATAATTAAATAGTTTCCATTATATGGTTATTAATTTGTTAAGCCTTTCCTTCCTTATTCCTGAAATCAGTTCCCATCATTTTACTAACGGCTGAATAGTGGAAATCTAAACAAACAACTGTACCTTTGCAAGAATTTTGACTTCATTAGCCTACTCTGCACATTTTACAAATGTAGCAGCAGTCCTACCAGCACAAAATAACTGAAAAGATAAGGAGCAAAAATGCACTGACATCCATTTGAATAATGCATACTCATCTGACCTCTCGCTACTGGACTCAAAGTTCAAAGTAGATGTTAATATTAAGATACATATATATCACCATATACAACCCTGAGATTCATTCTGAATAACCTATAGAATAGTAAGTATTACAGAATTAATGAAATTGCCCAACTTTGGTGTTCAACTATAGTGCAGAAGATAACAAACTGTGCAAATTCAAAAATAAATAAAAAACAATAAATTCTGAGAACATGAGATCAAGAGTCCTTGAAAGTGAGTCCATTGGTTGTAGGAGTATTTCAAAGACGGGGCAAGTGAAGTTGAATGAAGTAAGTAAATTTATTTATTGACTTTTCTTTGGTAAATTAATTATTTTCATATTGTTTATTCATCATTGGTAGTTTAATATGTTCCAAATAAATAATCTTATCCTCTTAATTATTTTAAAATAATTTGATTTCCTCATTCCTTTTCAAATGTCTCTGATCATCCAAGACACAAGGAAACAATGAAAAAGTATTCCATTATTACAAGATCTCAAGGATATCAGGAAGTAATAATGCAGGGACAGATCAGGGATCAACCATAAGCTATGGACTGGGTCTAATCCAAGATAGCCCAATACTATCTACACACATCTTTTGTTTTAGTTTATGTAATCACATTTTCTATGTCAATTCAAAAATCAACAAATGTCACAAACTCTGCTTTCTTTCAAAATAACTAGCATCTGTAGTTTATGGAAAATCATTCAACATTAGTTTCAAAATCAAATTGTAAAAACAACAAAGTCAATAATTAAGTTGCATTTTATTGACAATACTTTTCCTCGTATTTCAATATGGTAAAATATTATTCAAAGATTCAGAGTATTTTAACTTCCCAAGAATTTCAGGAGACCATGATAACAAGACAAGTGCATAACAAACACAATGGCCTTCTTTTCAGCCTCAGAATACAATTCATCTTCATACCATTGACCAAGAAGCTGACCAAAGGATGTGGAGAAATAATCTCATTGACAGTCAAACAAGTTAGTTATCTGAAGTCATGACTTTTCCGTGATACTAATTTTGCTCCACTAAGTAAATATTTTGATTTTCCTTTTAGACCATAAGATATAGGAGCAGAATTAGGCCATTTGGCCCACTGAGTCTGCCCTACCATTTCCTCATAGCTGATCTGTTTTTCCTCTCAGCCCCAATCTCCTGCCTTGCCCTCTGTATCCCTTCATGCCCTGACCATTCAAGGATATATTAACCTCTGCCTTAAATATACAAAAAGACTTAGCCTCCACAGCTGCCTGTGGCAGTAAATTCCATAGATTTACCACTCTCTGGCTAAAGAAATTCCTCCTCATCTCCTTTCTAAAAGGACACTATTCTGAACCTCTCTCTTCTGGTCTTAGACTCTTCCACAATAGGAAACATGCCTGTCACCATTCAATAGGTTTCAATTAGGTCACCCTTCATTCTTCTGAATTCTATTGAATACAGGCCCAGAGCCATAAAACACTCTTCACATAACAAGAGGTTCAATCCTTGAATCATTTTTGTGAATCTCCTTTGAACCTTCTCCAGTTTCAGCACATTCTTTCTAAGAAAAGAAGCCCAGAACTGTTCACAATACTCCAAGTGAGGCCTCACTAGTGCTTTATAAAGTTATATCCTTGCTTCTCTACTCTAGTCCTCTTGAAATGAATGCTAACATTACATTTGCCTTCCTCAACACAGACTCAATTTCCAAATTACTCTTTAGAGAATCCTGCACAAGAACTCCCAAGTCAGTGTTTGTATTTTCTCTCCATTTAGAAAATAGTCAACCCTGTATTCTACCTGCCATTTTTTTGCCTATTCTTCTAGTCCAAGCCCTTCTGTAGTCTCCCTACTTCCTCAAAACTACCTGCTCCTCCACCTACCTTACTTTACTTTATTGTCACCAAACAATTGATACTAGAGCATACAATCATCACAGCGATATTTGATTCCCTGAAGTACAAATCGAAGTAAATATAATAAAAATTTAAATTATAAATCATAATTAGAAAATAGAAAAGGGAAAGTAAGGTAGTGCAAGCCAGGTCCGGATATTTGGATGGTACGGCCCAGATCCGGGTCAGGATCTGTTCAGCAGTCTTATCACAGTTGGAAAGAAGCTGTTCCCAAATCTGGCCGTATGAGTCTTCATGCTCCTGAACCTTCTCCCGGAGGGAAGAGGGACAAAAAGTGTGTTGGCTGGGTGGGTCGTGTCCTTGACTATCCTGCCAGCACTTTGTATCATCTGCAAATTTTGCAACAGAGCCATCAATTCCATCATCCAAATCATTGACGTATAATGTAAAAAGAATTGGTCACAATACAGACCCCTGTGGAACACCACTAGTCACTGGAAGCCAACTAGAGGATTTCCTCCTGCCAATTAGCCACTACTTTATCCATGCCAGAATCTTTCCTATGATACCATGGGCTTGTAGCTTTTTAAGCAGTCTCATGTGAGGCACCTTGTCAATGGCCTTCTGAAAATTCAAGTACACAACATCAAATGATTCTCCTTTGTCTATCCTGCTTATTACTTCTTCAAAAAATTCCAACTGATCTGTCAGGCAAGATTTTCTCTTGAGGAAACCATGCTGACTATGGCCTATTTTGTCATGTACCTCCAAGTACCCTGAGACCTAATCCTTAATAATTGACTCCAACATCTTTCCAACCACTGAGGTCAGACTAACTGGCCTATAGTTTCTTTTCTTCTGTCTCTCTCCCTTCTTCAAGAGCGGAGAGACATTTGTAATTTTCCCATTTTAGGTCCTCTTATTCCTTTTGATCAGTGATCAGCTACAGTCCAATGAGCAAGTCACAACAATTTCCCCACTCAAGCTAACTGTAAAATTCAATTGAAATACTGGTACAAGAAATGGCATCAGAAACAGTTTGTCTGGTCCTTCATGCCTCCTTTAAACTGTTATGCAAATTTTATGAGGATGGTTGCTTTACCGGTCGTGATCACAATCTCTGAATTTTAGTATGCAGTTAAAATAGTGTGAAGCTAATCTTCATTGGGAATAGAGCTGTAATCTAGCAGTATCAATACAAAGCAAAACAACTTCTCACACTTGGACCAACCTTGTAATGTAATGCTTCCTGATGAGCTTGGTAAATTATACAGGAAATAAGATAACCCGTAAGTTAATACAACCCATTGAACCACATTTGGTTTCATTTTGTTATTACAAGTCAGATTTAAGCACTCACTCCATTTAATCAGTTAAAATATTTTTTCTCAAGATTCAAATTTGTTCTATTATTTCTGATTTTTCTCTTCGCGTTTTTACTCCCGGCTGAGTGATCATCAGTTCATGCCAGTTTTGAATGAAATACTGTGTTTTGAACTTTAAGCTAAAATATTATTAAAGAATGAATTGTGATCTATGAAATATCTCCTGAAAAGTGCAAATAGAATATTCCATTAACAAAACAAAACATTCTTCTCTTTAGCTGTATTTTTTTAAATCTAGAAATTACTGTTGAAACATTAGAGTACAAATGCTTCATAATTTGTTGGGTCTCCCTCTTCTTTTTAAAATTGGCCTTAATGCCCAAAGTAGAAAACAAGGAAAATATATATATATATATATATATATATATATATATCATACAAAATGCTTAAGCAGCTAAGATCACAGTTAGTAGTTCCTAGAGCATACTTTTCTCAAAATATTTCATTGATAATACTGTTTAAAATAGATCTTCATTGCATAACTGCCACAGTGCCAAAAATCATTCATGTGAAGATTACTATTTATTTCAGCTTGAACTGGCATGATTTTTGATTATATGTGCTTTTGGATTTCAGCCTTTGCAAGATAATACACATTCTGTACACTATCAATAACATCCTGCCAAAAAAAGGTGTACATATAACTTGCTTATAATGAAAACAGTAGAACGATTGAGTATGGACTAGATAGCCTCCAATGAGTCAAAATCACAATGGTCTAATTAAAGGGGAAGGGTTCATGCTCCTTTCTCTTCCCCTCACCTTCTTATTTTGACTTCCTCGTCCTTTCTTTCCTATCCTGATGAAGGAGTCATCTTGGCCCAAAATATTGACTGTTCATTCCTCTCCACAGATGCTGTCTGAGCTGCTGAGCTCCTCCACCATTTTGAATTTGTTGTCTGCTAAGTGGTACATTATCTGCCCTGAGCTCTTCAATGTATCAGCTATCAAGAAACATTGAAATCAAGAAGCTTTAGCCTTCCAGTTATAAAGTAGCAGATCCACTTGTGACAGCAGCATTGAACTGTGGATACCTCACAGATTTTAGACAGGTGCTACAGATCTTCTCAAACGTCCTGCAATTAGACTCAAGAAATCAGCCATCGAGTCTGTCCTGGGTTAACTTTGTAAAAGATCTGCCAGTCCATTGGTTTCCACAGGAAGAAATGGCAATGAAGTGTACAGTGTGTGAAGTAGGGTGAAGAGTAAGCAGCAGTTAATTCCCTTTCAATTTGTCAATTCAGTTGATTAAAATGGATTTAGATGTATTTAACTACGTGTAAATGCTTTTACTGTTTCTTTTAATTGACTCTCTAGCTCTTACTAATGTCCAAATTAAAGTTTGTAATTTCCAAAGTCACTCACAAATAAAAAATTAACTCACAACTTTGACAGCTGGTGAACTGGACAAGTGATCCAAGATACGGAAGCTGACATTTGCAGTCAGGCTACACTAGGCCTCTTTGATCATCTTGGAAGACTTTGGCCAGGGCCAAGATGCAAGGAACTGTATCTTTCAACATCACATGAATGCAAGTGGCTCACTCATCAGCAGCAGACTACCCTTCAGTACTTCAAAAGCATTCCAATTCATTGTTATTATTTTTTATTTTGAGATACAGCACGGACCAGGCCTCTCCGGCACAACGAGCTGTGCCGCCCGCGGTGACCCACCTAGTTAACTAATGTCCAAACACATCACGCCTCATCACAGGCCAATTTACAATGACCAAACAACCTACTTACCGGAACGTCTTTGGACTGTGGAAGGGAACCGGTACACCTGGAGGAAACCACGTAGTCATGGGGAGAACACACGAACTTCTTACAGATAGCCAATTCCTCTTAAAGGTTCAATAGATTTGTTAAAACTAACATCATCTCAGAACACACAGTATCTGAAATTATGCTCATCATGCCACTACATAAATTACAGGGGAAAAAATTAGCTTTTCATTCTAAAGTGAAATGATAAATTTTACTGCTAACAGAACTTCAATAGTCTATGGACCACAAGAAAATCATACTTACTTTATCATTAATAAAACATCAAATATAGTACAGATTATCAATGTTAAATAATAATTCTCTATAGCACATAAAGAGAGCACAGTACATATATCTCTCCCTTACTCTTTACAAAAGGCATTATTTTGTTGGAGAATAAAAAATGATTAAAGTGATTTTTTTACTGTGAAGTGAAAACTCCATAAACTACTAACTGAAAATATGACAGAGAACAAAGCATAGTTATTGAAAGATATTTCTGAAGTAGCTACATTTAAAAAGACATGAATGTACTTATTCACCAATAGCTTCCTTTCCAAAATCTACCCAGAAGCCATCACTAATTGTGTAAATATACTTCCCATGACAACGTTCATATTAAATTCTTGTGTTCTAATTTGAATATCTTTCTATTCCAGCAACAAACCTGTCTTTCAATTGAACACTGCGGTTCAAATTACAAGAAAGAAAGGCATAAAATTCATGACACTCTGTCACACTGTATTTTCTGCCACCAAAGTAACTATCTGTTGTCAATCTGCTTTGAGAAATGCATGAATGATGGAAATTTAGAAGCATCGGCTATACACAATGGTCTACAATGGAGCCTTGCAGCTGTGTCTGATCAACAGAGCACACACTGAGCACTTAATACATTTGTATAACTACTCTCATTCTGACCTGCTTTGCATAGCTTTTTCAATGTATATTTTTCACAAGGCATTGTTAAACAGCAACAACTTTTTTGTTTTCTCCTTGGCCTTTAATCTCCTTTTATATTAAAAATACTGAATTTGAAAAGTATTTACACACATCAAACTACAGCATATTCCTGAAATCAGTGTTATGTATGTCAGCTTCTACTGACTTTACATCAACTAAAACAAATTAGGAGAATACCGCATCAGAAATTCTATTGTTAACTATTTGCAAATGATACAGCTCATATTTCATTGTTTTCTTCACTCTACTAACGCCCAGCAAATAAAGCTATAAACAAAATACTTCACAAACACAGCACATAATAATTAATCACAACTGATCCAGATCAAAATATGATATATTTGATCTACGACTACTGATATACAACTTACACAAATAAATTTTGAATTTTGGAAGAATTAACATCCAATCTTCAAGAAATAAATGAATATTTAACAGTGGAAAAGCAGCAGAGATTCATTCAGGCAGCAAGCACTGATTACCATATCCAGTGAACAGTCACAAATGAGCATGGATTTCTTCAGTTTCATTTATTTAAATATCCATAGAAATAAATCAGCTCCTTGAACCCCTTACCTTTCAAATATCTGAACAATCTTGTCACTAAAAGAACACAATAATCTTTACTTTATCCTGAGCATCCCCACGTACAGTTCATTCCCAAAACAGATCATCCATTTCAGTGCTGATCACGTGACAGATGACACATCAAAACACAGATGATCACCTGCTTCTGATGACAATTCTTCAACAAGAATCTCGGCCGCTTTGTTTTTAATGATGGATCAGAGAGCAGTGACAAATGCCAACCATATTACAGTCCCAAAGGTTTATATTCATGAACATTACATTTGTGAACCACAGAACTATGCACATTAAAAAATAATCAGCAAAATAGAATAGCTGCTAACAGCACAGTCATTTTGAAATGGAGAGAATTTTAGTGCAAAGTATTAAACTCTCTCACAATATTTTCAATTGATCCTGAAGGATTGTTCAAAAAAAAGGGAAACATACAATAGAACCATTCAGTTCTAATTCATATTATTCACTGTGAAAGAAAATAAAGGACTCAGTCCTAGCAGACAAATTCCAGCAGCCTGAACAGAAACATGAGTACCTAATCATTTAAATAAAGTACATTAGGACCTGCACATGCCTGTAGTTAAATATAGATATTATAAATCTCTTGCCAAATTCAGAACAGTGACAAATAAGAGAAAATCTGCGGATGCTGGAAATCCAAACAACACACACAAAATGGTGGAGGTACTCAGCAAGCCAGAAAGCATCTATGGAAAAGAGAACAGTCGACGTTTCAGGCCGAGACCCTTCATCAGGACTGGAAAATACAAAGAGAAATCAGAATAAGAAAGTGGGGGGAGGGCAGGAAGATCCACAACGTGCTAGGTGAAACCATGAAGGTGGGGGGAAGGGGTAAAATAAAGAGCTGGAATGTTGATTGGTGAAAAAGATAAAGGGCTGGAGAAGGGGAATCTAACAGGAGAGGACAGAAGGTCATGGAAAAAGAAAAGAGGGAGGAGCACCAGAGGGAGCTGATGGGCAGGTAAGGTGATAGGGTGAGAGAGGGAAATGGGAATGGAGAATGGTGAAGGTGTGGAGGGGGGCATTACCAGGAGTTTGACAAATCAATGTTCATGCCATCAGGCTGGAGGCTACCCAGTCGTAATATAAGGTGCTGTTGCTCCAACCTGAGTGTTGCCTCTTCACAACAGTAGAGGAGGCCGTAGACTGACATGTCGGAATGGGAATGGGAAGTGGAATTTAAATGGGTGGCCACTGGGAGATCCCACTTTATCTGGCGGACAGAGCATAGGTCCTCAGTGAAATGGTCTCCCAATCTGCGTCAGGTCTCACCGACACAGGTTATGTGCCACAGGAATCAGTGCTGGGTCCATTGTTATTTGTCATCTATATCAGTGATCTGGATGATAATGTGGTAAATTGGATCAGCAAATTTGCTGATGATACAAAGACTGGAGGTGCAGTGGACAGTAAGGAAGGTTTTCAAAGCTTGCAGAGGAATTTGGACCAGCTGAACAAATGGGCCAAAAAACTTGGATAGGTACACGGATGAGAGGGGTATGGAGGGATATGGTCCTGGTGCAGGTCAGTGGGACTAGGCAAAAAAAAATGCTTCAGCACAGCCAAGAAGGACCAAAGGGCCTGTTTCTGTGCTGTAATGTTCTATGGTTCTATGATATACAAGAGGCCACACCGGGAGCACTGGATACAGTAGATGACCCCAACAGACTCAGAGGTCAAGTGTCGCCTCACCTGGAAGGACTGTTTGGGGCCCTGAATGGTAGTGAGGGAGGAGGTGTAGGGGCAGGTGTAGCATTTGTTTGCTTGCAAGGATAAGTGCCGGGAGGGAGATCAGTGGAGAGGGTCGAATGGACAAGGGAGTCGCATAGGTTGTGATCCAGGAAAGCAGAAAGCAGGGGGTGGGAGGGGGGAGGGAAAGATGTGCTCGGTGGTGGGATCCTGTTAGAGATGGTGGAAGTTACAGAGAATAATGTGTTGGAAGTGGAGGCTGGTGGGGTGGTAGGGAGGACAAGAGGAACCCTATCCCTGGTGGGGTGGCAGGAGGATCGGGTGAGGGCAGACATGTGCAAATTGGAAGAGATGCAGCTGAGGGCAACATTGATGGTGGAGGAAGGGAAGCCTCTTTCTTTGAAGAAGGAGAACATCCCCTTAGTTCTCGAATGAAACACCTCATCCTAAGAGCAGTTGTGGCAGAGAGGGAGGAACTGAGAGAAGGGGATGGAATTTTTTATAAGTAACAGAATGGGAAGAGCTATATTCCAGGTAGCCATGAAAATCAATGGGTTTATAATGGACATCAGTGGATGCGCTGTCTCCAGAGACAGAGAAAGTGAGATCGAGAAAGGAGAGGGAGGTGTCGGAAATGGACCAGGTAAATTTGAGGGCAGGGTGGAAGTTGAAGGCAAGTTAATAAAGTCGACGAGCTCGGCATGGGTGCAGGTAGCAGCACCAATGCAGTTGTCAATGTAGCGTAGGAAAAATAGTGGAGTGACACCACACCTTATCACTTCCCTCTGGTGCTCCTCCCCCTTTTCTTTCTTCCACGTCCTTCTGTCCTCTCCTATCAGATTCCCTCTTCTTCAGCCCTGTATCTCTTTCACCAATCAAGTTCCCAGCTCACTACTTCACCTCTCCCCTGCCCTCCCCAGTGTCACCTTTCACCTTGTGCTTCTTCCTCCTCTCCCCCCCAGTTTCTTTCATCTCATCTTTTTTCCAGTCCTGATAAAGCGTCTCAGCTCGAAGTGGCGACTGTACTCTTTCCACAGATGCTGCCTGGCCTGCTGAGATACTCCAGCACTTTGTGCATGCTGTTTAGAACAATAAAACAATTTGCCTCACCCCTTTCTTCCACATGATTTCCAGAGGCAGTGCCCCACTTTACTAAGATTTCTCAATATAAATATCATCTCTTGTATCCTGCACTGCCTAACCTGGCACAAGATCCATGACCTCAGTGGTTGCAAAAAGAAAGAGGAAAATGAGTTCATCCTAAAATTATTCTTGGTCAGTTTAATGCAGTGGTTCCCAACCTTTTCTATGCCCCACACCCCTAGGAAATACTTGATTAATGTTCACACCCCCTACAAAAGTAATATGACATTTGAAGATGAAGAAGTCTAATTTCTAATTTTTGAACCACAAATTGAACCACATACAATACTGCGGGTGAACAAATTGAACTTAAAAAAAATAAGCTTTTAACTCATTGCATAAAATGCAAATATAAATTGAGCAATTAGATTCTAATTTATTCAGAAAAAATTATAATCAGTAAAATCAATCCCAATTGTGAACATAAAATTCAATGACTTCTTTGCTCCTGCTTCTCATTCATGATTTTGTCAAAACGTGGAACTTTCTTGCTGACTGCGATCCACAGGTCTGCCTGTGGATTCAGGCAATTCCTAGATTTTGTCTTGATTGACAAAAGAGAACTGAATCCAGATTCACACAGGTATGTTGTTGCAAATGGAATGAGGACACAGAGTGCTTTTCCACCAAGTCTTGGGAACATATCCAGTGCTGCACACCAAAACTCCTCCAAAGTCTTGCTTTCAAATTGTATTTCAAGAGCTCGATTTGTCCGCAAATCAATAAGATCTTCCTTCAGCTCTTCATCATCTGACATTTTCTCCAAATTGTAGGAATATGGATTCATGATCCATTCTTCCAAAATCTTCAGGTCTCCAGCAACAAAATATCCATCAAACAATTCTGATAGCATTTCCAAATAAGCCACAATTTCTTCACGCACAGTAGGAGTTATGGATCCAGCATCATTAACCATCTCTTCTAGTGAAGGAAAATTTGAGAGACTGCCTCTTTCCATCCTTCAACGCCAAGGACGTAACTTTTCTTTGAAGGCATTTAACTTTTCACAAGCCTTCAATATGTTTATCCCTTTTCCTTGAAGAGAAACAGTCAGGTCATTCATACGAGTGAAAATGTCAGCTAAGTAAGCCAGCATTTGGGTGAATTCCTGTGATTCCATTGCCCCAACCAGATCATGTTCACGCTCCTCCAGAAAAACTTTGATTTCTTCCCGCAGTTCAAAGAAGCGGGTTAAAGCTTGTCCTCGTGACAACCAACGGACTTCTGTGTGGAAAAGCAAAACTGAATGCTCACTCCCTAGACCCTCACAAAATGATTTGAAGATGCGATGGTTCAAAGCACGCCCCCGATCCAGTTGATGATCTTCACACAAGTATCAAGGACTTACTTCAAATTTGGAGGCAATGTTTTTGATGCCAAAGCATGCCGATGAAGAAAACAATGGGTAACTTGTCTGGAATCTCCTATTTCATCAATGCAGGAAAGCCAGATTTATTTCCAAGCATTGCAGGTGCCCCGTCAGTGCACACAGAACCAATGACTTTGATATCTAAATCATGTTTGGCAAAGAAGTCTTTCACCAACTGCATCACATTCTTTGTAGTTGTGTTTGTTTCAGATCTTTACAAAACAGGAAATCTTCCTTCACAGCACCATCATTGAAATACCTCACTAATGTGATGAGTTGACAACTGGAGACATCAGTTGACTCATCCAACTGAATAGAGATTTTAAGAGGACTAGCTCTGACATCTGAGATGACTTGGTCCAAAATATCTTCACTCAAATCACTGATTCAGTTGTGAATGACAATATTTGATAGGGGCACCTGTTCAAATTTTTTTCTTGCTTCTTTGCCCAGGATAATTGTTGCCATTTCCAGTGCACATGGCTTGATGAGATCTTCCATAATTGTATGGGGCTTCTTGGATTTGGCCACTTTATATGCCACTTGGTATGAAGTAAGAAGTAGTGGTTTTTCAACAGAAACAAAACCTAATTTTGGAAGAGTTCCTTGTGAATCAAAATGAGCTCTTATGATTTTCAATGACCCAACATCATGTCCTTCAACATCAGCTCCGCCATGCTTGTTCTTGAAGTGCTCTTGAAGCTTGGATGGCTTCAGATTTGAGTTGGAAAACACAACGCTACAAAGAATGCTCTGGGGTTTTTGCAAGCCATCATTTCCTGTTGTGCAAGTGAAACCAAAGCACACATAGTCATCATTCCATTTCCTTCTTTTTGACATGAAGAAGGGTTAATGAAGGGTTAAGGGTAAAGAGAAAAATATGAGCTAATATGAAAAAAACTATCTGACTAAGTCAGGGATGACCGCTTTACTCAACCAGACACGCTTATAGTAAAGTATCGCGAGAAATACGCTTTTGAATATTATATTACGATATTATCTGCAGTTACGCCAAGATAAATCGTCAGGTGGAAATGCTACGGGGACGCGACGTGACTTATTAGGCTACTCTGTACTGAATTTACACACCTATTTCCGACGATTACTGGAGATATGAACTCCCATCACACGATTCAAAGTCCTCGGTGCTAACCATGATACCTCCTCAACTAACACAATTCAAAATGTGCAGAAAGAATAAGTAAATTTAGGAAAGACACCAAAATTCAAGGAGCGTATAGCCCGATGGGAGTTCGGGGAGCTGGGTTAAGCACAATAGGCAGCGATTTAAACAGAGAGAGGAGAAATGGGCTAAAAATTCTATATCTGAATGCACGAAGTGTCAGAAATAAGGTCGATGAGCTTGAAGCTCAGGTGCGAATGGGTAACTATGATGTTGTTGGGATAACGGAGACATGGCTTCAGGGAGATCAGACCTGGGAAATAAATGTACAAGGGTATACGTGCTATCGTATGGACAGAAATGTGGGCGGGGGTGGCTCTGTTGGTGAGGAATGAGATTCAGTCCTTTGCAAGTGGGGACATAGGATCAGAAGAAGTAGAGGCTGTATGGATAGAACTGAGGAACAGTAAGGGCAAAAAGACCCTAATGGGTGTTGTCTACAGGCCACCAAACAGTAGCATGGATATTGGGTGCAAGTTGAATAGGGAGTTAACATTGGCATGAGGCAAAGGTAATGTCGCAGTAGTTATGGGGGATTTCAACATGCAGGTGAACTGGGAGAATCAGGTTGGTGCTGGACCCCAGGATAGGGAGTTTGTAGAGTGCCTACGGGATGCATTCTTGGAAAACCTTGTACGAGAGCCGACCAGGGACAAGGCTATTCTGGATTTAGTGTTGTGGAATGAACAGGATTTGATAAGCGATCTTGAAGTAAAGGAGCCATTAGGAGGTAGTGACTATAATATGATAAGTTTTTATCCGCAATTTGAGAAGGATAAGGGCAGATCGGAGGTGTCAGTGTTGCAGTTGAACAAAGGAGACTATGGAGCCATGAGGGAGGAGTTGGCCAAAGTTAACTGGACAGATATCCTAGCAGAAAAGACAGTGGAACAGCAATGGCAGGTATTCTTGGGAATAATGCACAAGGTGCAAAATCAGTTCATCCCCCGGAGAAGGAAGGATTCAAAGGGGGGAAAGGGGCCACAGTGGTTGACAAAGGAAGTCAGAGATTGCATAGCATTAAAAAAAAGGAAGTATGACAGAGCAAAGGTGAGTGGGAGGACGGATGATTGGGAAATTTTTAAGGAACAACAGAACTTAACTAAAAAGGCAATACAGGGAGAAAAAATGAGGTACAAACGCAAGCTAGCCAGGAATATAAAGGAGGATAGCAAAAGCTTTTTTTAGGTATGTGAAGAGAAAAAAGATAGTTAAGAACAATGTTGGGCCCTTGAAGAATGAATTGGGTGAAATTGTTATTGGAAACAGAGAAATGGCAGAAGAATTTAATAAGTACTTTAGATCTGTCTTCACTAGGGAAGACACAAGCAATCTCCCAGATGTATGGAAGGGCCAAGGACATAGGGTAACAGAGGAAATGAAACAGATTGACATTAGGAAGGAAACGGTGATGAGTAGACTGATGGGACTGAAGGCTGACAAATCCCTAGGTCCAGATGGTCTGCATCCTAGGGTACTAAAGGAGGTGGCTCTGGAAATTGCGGATGCATTGGTAATCATTTTCCAATGTTCCTTAGATTCAGGATCAGTTCCTGAGGATTGGAGAATGGCTAATGTTATCCCACTTTTTAAGAAAGGAGGGGGGGGAGAAAACAGAGAACTATCGTCCTGTCAGCCTAACATCAGTAGTGGGGAAGATGCTAGAGTCCATTATTAAAGATGAAATAGTGGCATATCTAGATAGCAGTGATAGGTTTGGGCCAAGCCAGCATGGATTTACCAAGGGCAAATCATGCTTGACTAATCTATTGGAGTTTTTCGAGGATGTAACCAGGAAGTTAGACAAGGGTGATCCAGTGGATATGGTGTACCTTGATTTTCAGAAGGCATTTGATAAGGTCCCACATAGGAGATTGGTGGGTAAAATCAGAGCTCATGGCATTGGGGGAAGATATTGACTTGGATAGAAAATGGTTGGCAGATAGAAAGGAAAGGGTAATGGTGAATGGGTGTTTCTCGGAATGGCAGGTGGTGACTAGTGGGGTGCCACAGGGCTCGGTATTGGGACCACAGCTGTTTACGATTTACATCAACGATTTAGATGAAGGCATTGAGAATAACATCAGCAAGTTTGCTGATGATACTAAGCTGGGTGGCAGTGTGACTTGATGAGGATGTTAGGAGAATTCAGGGTGACTTGGATAGGCTGGGTGAGTGGGCAGATACTTGGCAGATGACGTTTAATGTGAATAAATGTGAGGTTATCCACTTTGGGAGTAAGAACAGGAAGGCAGATTATTATCTGAATGGTGTAGAGTTAGGTAAGAGAGAAATACAAAGAGATCTAGGAGTCCTTGTTCATCAGTCACTGAAGGTGAATGAGCAAGTGCAGCAGGCAGTGAAGAAGGCTAATGGAATGTTGGCCTTTATTACAAAGGGAATTGAGTACAAGAGCAAGGAAATCCTTTTGCATTTGTACAGGGCCCTGGTGAGACCACACCTGGAGTACTGTGTACAGTTTTGGTCTCCAGGGTTAAGGAAGGACATCCTGGCTGTAGAGGAAGTGCAGTGTAGATTCCAAGGTTAATTCCTGGGATGTCCAGACTGTCTTACGCAGAGAGGTTAGAGAGACTGGGCTTGTACACACTGGAATTAAGAAGATTGAGAGGGGATCTGATTGCAACATATAAGATTATTAAGGGATTGGACAAGATAGAGGCAGGAAATATGTTCCAGATGCTGGGAGAGTCCAGTACCAGAGGGCATGGTTTGAGAATAAGGGGTAGGTCATTTAGGACAGAGTTAAGGAAAAACTTCTTCTCCCAGAGAGTTGTTGGGGTCTGGAATGCACTGCCTCGGAAGGCAGTGGAGGCCAATTCTCTGGATGCTTTCAAGAAGGAGCTAGATAGGTATCTTATGGATAGGGGAATCAAGGGATATGGGGACAAGGCAGGAACCGGGTATTGATAGTAGATGATCAGCCATGATCTCAGAATGGTGGTGCAGGCTCGAAGGGCCGAATGGTCTACTTCTGCACCTATTGTCTATTGTCTATTATCAATGATTCAAGAAAAAAAACTTTTTAAGAGAATAAAAACCTTTGAAATTCAAAAACTTCTGTAATGCATTGAGACAAATACGAATGATTGACTTCAACTGCTTTTTATCACAATGCGGCTTTTTTAAATTTTGTAATCAAATAATTTACCTACTGTCTGCGGGTTTGGTTTTAACGCAAAGTTGTTACTCAATGGTTGATTCGGGTTGTATAAAGATTTTAGCATTGTGAGATGATATTTTAACTCTGAGATGTAACCTCCTGAGCTGATGAGACTCCTCAACTCTGAGGTTTAACTTCCCAGGTAACACTGATGAGAATCCTCAACGCTGACTCGGGCAGCAGGAGACTGGGAGTGAGTTTACGTCTCTCTCGACTTGGGCGGCGGGAGACTGGAGTGTGCTTGGGACAAACGTTACTACCACTTCTCAAAGCACACTGGCAGCTGGCTGAGTGATGACTCGTGACTCGTCACTCAAGGACGCAAGCCACTCTTTGTCGCACCCCCTGAAATTCCATCTCACACCCCCTGGGGGACCCCAGATTGGGAACCCCCGGTTTGATGTTTTAAATTAGTGATACATTATGTACATTTTAGCTAATTCTATTGATTTAATAAATTCTATTTCTGAATTATTTCATATCTAACTGAAAAACTTCTTAAAATAATGTCCGCACAGCTGGAAAGTAAACTTATTATCAAAGTATGAATATGTTACCATATACTACCTGGAGATTCATTTTTGTGCAGGCATTTACAGGAAAAAAACATAAAATTCACAGAAATACATAAAGCAGGCAAAGAATGACAATATGCAAATGACAAACTACAAATAAAAAATAATACTAAGAACATGAGTTGTAAAGCGTTCTTTAAAGCCAGTCTGTAAGTTACAGAATTAGCTCAGAGTAGTGACAATTGAAGTTGTCCATGCCTTGTTCAGGAACCTAATAGTTGTTCCTGAACCTAGGGGTGGCATGTCGGCTGTCAAAGCTTAGAGGGGATTTTAGACATAGTGCTTCTTCAGTACACTATTAAATGGTAAGAGAATGGGAGTCCAAGATGCTTTTCGCCCTCTGCTTTAGTGGCAGGTAAATATGTGTTAAGGGTGGCTGCCTAACCCTAACTGCAGACAACAGGCCATTGCCAACAAAGTCTGGCCTGCACTGTTAATCTCGGCATAAATATGTTGGTTACTTGTGAGAAGCTTCACGAACACACTTGAGGTATAGGTTTCTGTTTATTGATTAAAACCACTTCTGGAAAACATTAAGTAATTAATTCACTCAGTCTTGGAAACTAAACCCATTTTCAATGAGGGAAAAGTATGGATAATTCATTTATTGCTTACAGTCCAATTCATCAAGAAATTGGAGCAAACATTTCCTGTTATGATTCAGTCATGTAATTTCCTCATCTCCATCCTGTACTTAATTACATCTTCAATGCCTATTACTTATTTACTGGGAGAAACTGGATTCAAAGGTCATCGCTCACAACTTTCATAGTTAACTCACAGTTCAGCAAGGAATACATCACATTGAACATATCTGAGACTTAAAAGATCGTGTCGATCCCATTATCATATAGTAACAATCATTCCCTTTAAATTTTACTTATGGTTTTCAGCAACAGAGCATGCTTTCTGTGAGCTATTATTCACTGCTTCCTCATTCTGTGACCGAATGCCATTTGCATCCAGGACCTTCTGTACATTGGAGAGTGAACACAGTCCTGGGATCTCCTCCAAGTGACCTTTGTACCATTATCCTTTCCCTAACAACCTCAATGAGAGCATATGATGTAAAAGAGAGCATATTTTAACAATGCCTAGCTTTCCTTACAGATCAGAAAGCAAATAATGGTGCTGTCACCTGCCTAACATGTAAGCAGGTCTCCGAAACACGCAGGCTGGTTGTTACCACTTTACAGAGATTAATCATTCCTTACAGCAAGAGTGTCACAATTTTATATATTTTTGATAATATTAGCACTACACATAACATCCAGATAGTGCAAAACCAGACTGCAAACATTTTTGATCTAAAAGGTTTCCTTAATGTGAATTTGCTAAATAGTAGGAATGCAATGGAAAATCGGTTATGGCTGAGGAAATTTGGAAATGTTAGTAATTCTCAGTTCTTGTAGTCTTCAGTAAATGATTGACACTTTATAAGAGAGCGGTGGGCTATTTAAAAGTACAGATCTATTAGGGATGGTACTCAAGTATTGTCTATGGTGTTGTATCAGATACACCTTTAGTAACATAAAAACATAGAAAACCTACAGCACAACACAGGCTCTTTGGCCCACAATGCTGTGCCAAACATGTACTTACCAGGGAAATTAACTAGGGTTACCCATAGCCCTCTATTTTTCTAACCTCCATGTATCTATCCAGGAGTTTCTTAAAAGACCCTATCGTATCCGTCTCCACCACCGTCACCGGCAACCCATTCCACGCACTCACCACTCTCTGCGTAAAAAAAACTACTCCTGACATCTCCTCTGTACCTACTTCCAAGCACTTTAAAACTGTGCCCTCTCCCCCAGAAGTTTTTTCAAGAGTTAAATAAATATGTGAGGAAGTTTCTTTGGAAAGGTAAGATGTCAAGAATATCATTGGAAAATTTGACATGGAAATTTGATCTAGGAGGGTTACAACTTCCAAATTTTAAGAATTATTATAAAGCAAATCAACTTAGATTTATTGCATCTTTTTTTGAGAAAGATAGACCGGCATGGATTAGAATAGAACTAGATAAAATAGGAGAAAATATACCAGAAGATTTTATATATAAATGGGAATCTAAATGGATACGGGAAAAGAAAGAATCTCCTATATTAAAACATTTGATTGACTTATGGAATAAGATAAATGTTGATGATGAGACAAAGAAATCTTTATTAGCAAAGAGATCTTTAATTCAAAATAGACTTATTCCTTTTACAATGGATAATCAACTTTTATATAATTGGTTTCAAAAAGGGATTAGATATATAGGAGATTGTTTTGAAGGAGGTATATTAATGTCATTTGATCAATTAAAGAATAAATATAAAGTATCAAACAATACTCTTTTTTGTTACTTCCAATTAAGGGCTTATTTAAGAGAAAAATTAGGTCAAACAATGTTATTGCCGAAATCTAATGAAATAGAAACTTTAATTCAAAAAGGGAAGATTAAAAAATTTATTTCTTGTATGTATAGCTTGATTCAAAAACAGGCAATTAAACAAGGAGTCCATAAGTCAAGACAAAAATGGGAAAGTGACTTGAATATTAAAATTGAAGAAACAAATTGGTCAAGACTATGTCTTGATAGTATGACAAATACAATAAATGTCCGGTTAAGATTAGTGCAATATAATTTTTTACATCAATTATATATTACACCACAAAAAATAAATAAATTAAACCCAAATTTATCCGATCAGTGTTTCCGATGTAACCAAGAAATTGGTACTTTTTTACATTCTACTTGGTCTTGTTCTAAAATTCAACCTTTTTGGACAAATTTAAGAGTTTTATTGGAACAAATTATTGGAACACAACTTCCACATAATCCAATATTATTTTTACTAGGCGATACTGAAGGGATAAAACCGAAACCCAAATTGAATAAATATCAGAAAGAATTTATAAAAATTGCATTGGCAGTAGCCAAAAAGGCTATTGCAGTTACTTGGAAATCGGATGCATACTTAAGTATAGATCGTTGGAAGAATGAAATTTATAGCTGTATTCCACTTGAAAAAATTACTTATAATTTAAGAGATAAATATGAAACATTTTTGAAAATTTGGCGCCCTTATTTACAAAAGACAGGATTAAATATATAGGTGCTCCAAAGACGAAATAATTGGTTATTTGGGGAAAGAAATAAATATATATACTAAAGTTATTACGAACTCCATGGAGCATGTGGGGATCTTCCAATATCCAGGCACTCTTTCTTTTTTTCTCTTTCTTTTTTTTTCTATAGGGATGTAAGGGGGAGGGGTTAAGGGGAGGGGGGAAGGGTATATATATATTTTTTCTTTCTGTAATTATTTGAAAACTCAATAAAAAAAGTTTAAAACAAAATAAAAACTGTTCCCTCTCGTGTTAGCCAGTTCAACCCTGGAAAAAAGCCTCTGACTATCCACACAATCAATGCCTCTCATCATATTATACATCTCTATCAGGTTACCTCTCATCTTCCGCCACTCCAAGGAGAAAAGGCCAAGTTCACTCAGCCTATTCTCTTAAGGCATGCTCCCCAATCCAGGCAACATTCTTGTAAATCTCCTCTGCACCCTTTCTATAGTTTCCACATCCTTCCTGTAGTGAGGCTACCAGAACAGAGCACAGTACTCCAAGTGGGGTCTGACCAGGGTCCTATACAGCTGTAACATTATCTCTCGGCTCTCAAACTCAATCCCACGATTGATGAAAGCCAATGCACTGTATGTCTTCTTAACTACAGAGTCAACCTGCACAGCAGCTTTGAGTGTCCAATGGACTCAGACCCCAAGATTTAGATGGTTTAAACATGCACCTCTTACCTTTCCCATCTCTTACTATAACCATATCCTACTGTCATTCTCATTTCAAACAGTACCACCTGCTAAGCAATCAGAGGCTGTAGAAGGGACCACATTTTTTTCTGTGATAGACACTTGCATCAGTTCAGATCCTAGCACTTTCAGTAGAGGATGCCAGATCTACATATGGTGCATCGCCAAACATCAGTGGACTACAGCCAGGTCAGATGCTAGGCACAGATCATATACCCTCTCTTCAGCAAGTAAGGACATACGTTAGTTCAGCTTCAGTTGAGGACCGAAAAGCCACGGCATAAAGATGAAAGTTAATGAGATGCCTTGGATATTATATGAACATCTGCAGAAGGTGCCTAGGAGCATTGGTGATGCAGGTTCTACTTTTCCACATCACATTGTACAGAACCTAAAGCTGACACTTTCTAGGATTAAAGTTATGATCAATTTCACCATGATACTGATGAACTCCAACGTTGTGTAGTGTCTCTGACTAATTTCTCACCTTTCAGTGCTGCAAAAGTGAAAATGTGTAAGCGTTGCAGTACCGACTCAGAGCTTTGTACGGGTGCTATCTCCACAGGAGATTTGTTGCCTTTGGTTGTACACCAGCTGGGTGTTGTTCCATTACAGGGGAGAAGTGCCATACATTTCCATCAAAGTAATGCATATGCAATCAAATGCACCAAACAAGGGTGCATTCATATATTAAAAAATCACCTGCATATCCTGCCTACTGCTCTCCAGCAAATAGGCATGAGATAACGCAACAAGACAAGCAGCAGAATTAGGCCATTGAGCCCATCGAGTCTGCTCCTCTGTTCCATCATGGCTTATTTATTATCCCTCTCAATGCCATTCATCTGCTTTTCTCCATAACCTTGACACCTTTACTAATCAAGAACCTCACAACCTCTGCTTTAAATGTACCCAATGACATGGCCTCCACACCAACCCCTTAAGGAACACTAGTCCCCAGCAGCCAACCAGTAAAGGTCTGCTTTATTACCACTCATTGCCTCCTGCCAGTCAGCCAATGTTCTATCCACGCTACTATCATTCCTGTAATACCGTTCCTGTAATAATCTTGTTTAGCAATCCTATTTGAGGCATCTTGTGAAAGACCTTTAGAAAACTGAAGTAAACACCATCCACTGACTCTCCTATATCTATCCTGCCTGTTATTTCCGCAAAGCATTCCAACAGGTTTATCCAGCAGACTTCATCAGTTCACTGAGAATGGAAAGTATCCATAACCAACTATTTGCCACACTGGGACTAGGACAACGTTCATGATTCTGGTTTACTGGTTAGTGCATATCGAAACATATAGTGAAATGTGTTGATTATGTTAACAACAAACAATGAACCAAGGGTGTGCTGGGGCAGCCCCCAAATATCGCCACACCATCTGGCATCGACATAGCATTCCAACAACACACAGAACTACACAGAACATGTCAAGCAACAAAACAGCAGCAGCAAAAACAAGCCCCATTCCTCCCTGCTGCCCGAGCACATATGTGGTCCTTTAACACCAGGACAGGCTTCCAGCCTAGTAGGAACAGATACATGACAGTTGTTGATGTGGTCGTACTAAAATGGCTACTTAGCACCTCTCCTCTGCTGCGCTCTGAAATTGCATTGTGTCAGATTTCAGCAACGTGTGACATTGCACACCTTGCTGAACTTCAAGTAATGGAATTTCACCCCTCTATGTCCTGAACAAAAATAGTCATCTCAGAGACTGAGTCTTCTTCCACATTCTGCCAATGGCTTATCTTATTTCCTTAATCCTATCCATCCTTCTTCCTGTAACTCAATTTTCTTTCTTCCCTAGTTCTAATGAAGGATTTTCTACCTGGAATCTTTACTCAATTTTACCCTCTCCTGAACTGCCGAATCTACCCAGCACTTACCAGTATCTTCAGTCTCTGAATTTTCAATGAATTTCAAGGAACTCTAGTTTATTTCTCCTGGCACAGTTCTTAACCTGGAACTTGGAAAACTGGAGAGGAAATGAAGCTGCAGCCCTTGTTTTTGCAGGTGGTAAAGGTCATTAGCTGGCCTGGTAGTCGAGGTTGAGTTTATTGTCATTTGCACAAGTTTCACTTTCACAAGAGTCAGGAACTGAGAGTGAAGGCAGGGACCTTTAAAAGGACAAATCTCGTTACCTATTACTTTCACTTTTACAGGTAGTCAAGAGCCGAGAGTCAGTGTCTCATTGATTGGTTAATTAGAGGGCACTTCAACCAAGGAAGGTGAGGTAAGATACAACTGCCATTTTGAGAGTGGACCAGCATAAAAGTGGGGAGTTAGGGCTTTGGCCAGGGAAGGTTAGGCAGAGGAAGGTAACTAGTATGTTCTGATATCTTCCTCCTCCAACATTTTGTGTCTGATGCTCTGATGAGTCTTTTTTTTCTAACTTTTACTAATTGTTTGTAATAATGGGAAGGCGGAGGATTGGGAACCTTACAGAAACCACCAGAATGCAACTAAAAAGTCATAAAGAGAGAAAAGATGAAAAATGATAGAAAAGAGAAATACTGTAGCGGTGTGCTACACGCAGCGCTGAAATAACGACACGGAGTCGGTGAACTGCAGTTACAAAAAAATTTTATTCGAACTTCGCGGCCTCGCTTTAAAGCCTTCCTGATCCCACCCTGGCTATTTGTGAGCCGGTTCGAGTGCGCTAGGAAGTGGGTCGCCACAATATGACGGCAGGCCAATTTTCTCTGGTAGCCAATAATATAAAAGAGGATACAAAATGATTTTCAGATATATAAAGAATAAAAGAGAGATAGGAGAGGATATCAGACCACTAGAAAATGATGCTGGAGAGGTTGGGGAGTTGAAAGGACTGAAGGTAAATAAGTCACCTTGACCAGATGGACTACACCCTAGGGTTCTGAAAAAGGTAGGTGAAGAGATTGTGGAGGCAACAGTAATGATCTTTCAAGAATCACTAAATTCTGGAAGACTGCAAATTTCACTCCACTCTTTAAGTCCATCTCCCACCCCCCATCCTCATCACATTCTACAGGGGTTGTATTGAGAGCATCCTGAGCAGCTGCATCTGGTTCTGAACTGCCTGGTTCGGAAATTGCACCATCTTGGATCATAAAACACTGCAGCGGATAGTGAGGTCAGCTGAGAAGATCATTGGGGTCTCGCTTCCTGCCATTACAGACATTTACACTACACACTGCATCTGCAAAACAAACAGCATTATGAAGGACCCCACGCACCCCTCATACAAACTCTTCTCCCTCCTGCCATCTGAGAAAAGGCACCAAAGTATTAAGGCTCTCACTACCAGACTATGTAACAGTTTCTTCCCCCAAGCTATCAGACTCCTCAATACCCAGAGCCTAGACTGACACAAACTTACTGCCCTCTATTGTGCCTATTGTCTTGTTTCTTATTTATTGTAATGCCTGCACTATTTTGTGCACTTTATGCAGTCCTGGGTAGGTCTGTAGTCTGGTGTAGTTTTCTTTTTCTGTGTTGTTTTCATGTAGTTCAGTGTAGTTTTTGTATTGTTTCATGTAGCACCATGGCCCTGAAAAACGTTGTCTTGTAGCGGTGTGCTACACGCAGCGCTAAAATAACGACACGGAGTCGATAAACTGCAGTCAAAGAATAAGTTTATTTCAAATTCACAGTCTTGCTTTAAAGCCTGTCTCCCCCACCCGATACCTCGAGAGGCACGTACTGAAACCCCTTGAGGCTATCTTCCTTTGTGTCTGCACTCTGGCTAATTGTTAGCCGGTTCGAGTGTGCTAGTAATTGGGTCGCCACAGTCTCATTTTTACTGTGTACTGTACATAGTATGGTCAAAATGACAATAAAAAGTGACTTGACTTGACTTAAGAAGACAGGGAGGCAGAAGATAGGAAATTAGAGGCTAGTTAGCCTGACTTCAGTGCTGCAGTCTGTTATTAATGATGTATTTGGAGACACATGACAAAATAAGCCAAAGTCAGCATGGTTTCCTTAAGAGAAAATCTTGCCTGACAAATCTGTTGGAATTCCTTGAAGAAATAACAAGCAGGATAGACAAAAGAGAATTGGTAAATACTGTGTTCTTGGATTTTCAGAAGGCCTTTTTCAAGGTGCCACATGAGGCTGCTTAACAAGATCGCCGGGTATTACAGAAAGATAGTAGCAGCTGATTGACAGGAAGGTAAGAATGAAAATAAAGGGAACCTTTTCTGGTTGGCTGCTTGTGACTAGTGGTGTTCCAGAGGTGTCTGTGTTGAGACCACATCTTTTCACATTATATGTTAATGATTTCGATAAAGGAATTGATGGTTTTGTGGACAAGTTTGCAGACAATACGAGATAGGTGTAGGGGCAGGTAGTGTTGAAAAAGCAGGGTGTCTGCAGAAGGACTTAGATAGATTGAGAGAATGGGCCAAGTGGCAGATGAAATATAATGTAAGGAAGTGCATGTTCATGCACTTTTGTAGGAGGAATGAAGGCATGGACTATTTTCTAAATGGGGGGAAATTCAAAAATCAGAGTTGCAAAGGGACCTAGGAGTCAGCGTGCAGGATTCTCTAAAGATTAACTTGCAGACTGAGGCAGTAGGAAGGAAGTCAAATGCATTGTTAGCATTCATTTTGAGAGGACTAGAATACAAAAGCAAAGATGTAATGCTGAGGCTTTATAAGGAATTGGTCAGACTGCACTTGCAGTATTGTGAGCAGTTTTGGGCTCCTTCTCTAGGAAAAGATGTGTTGGTATTGGAGACAGTCCAGAGGAGGTTGAGGAGAATGATTCCAGGAATAAAATGCTTAACATATGAGGAGCATTCACAAGCTCTAGGCCTGTACTTGCTGGGGTTTAGAAGAATGAAGGGAGTTGGGGTGGGTCACATTGAAATCTATCGTACATTAAAAGGCCTAGATAAATTATATGTGGAGAGGATGTTTCCTATAGTGTGGGAATTTAGGACCAAAGGGCACAGTCTTAGAATAGAGGGACATCCATTTAAGACAGAGATGAAGAAAATTTCTTTAGCCAGAGGGTGGTAAATCTGTGAAATTCATGGCCACTGACCACTGTGCAGGCTAAGTCATTGGATGTATTTAATGTGGAGATTGATAGGTTCTTGATTATTCTGGGCATCAAAAGTTACAGGGAAAAGGCAGAAGAGTGGAGTTGAGTAGGATGATTAATCAGCCATGATAGAATGGCATAGTAAACTCAGTGGGCTGAATGGCCTAATTCTTCTCCTATGTCTTATTAGAATATGTGTTTGGATGTCCGTTAGGGAACCGTTTTGCATCTCCTGTGGGAGATCAAGGAGAATGCCAATGTCCTCGATGACATTGTGTTCAAGTACAACTGTTAAGATTGTCCAGGATGCTGAAGGCGTTATAGACAAGAGCTTTAGTCTGTTGTGACACTGCACCTCCTGAGAAATGTGGTAGGGCCAGGGTCAGACATGTCTGTCTGTGAGCACTTTGGATCCAGTGACCATAATTTTATTGGCTTTAAAATAGTTATGGGGAAAGATGAATGGTTCAGAGCAAATGGGCAGAGCAAATTTTGGAGCTGTTAGACAAGATGTTGTGATTGATTTTGTGAGATTCTTCGCAGGGAAAAAAAGCAAATGCCAAACAGGAGACCTTTAAAAAGATGTGTCCAGAGTTGAATGTTTGCATGTTCCTGTTAAGATAAAGGGCAAAGCTAATTGGTTTAAGAAACCTGGTTAAAAGAGATATTGAGGCCCTGGTTAAGAAAGAGGGCGGCATAGACTGTGCACAAGCAATTGGGAACTAGTGAATCTCCTGATGACTACAGTGTAGGAAAGTAGGAATTCACTTAAAGGTTAGGCGTGTAAAAAAAAGAGGATACGAGAAAGATCTGGCAAGCAAACTGGGGAAAAAATCTCAAGAGATTCTATAGGTAAATTAAGAATAAAAAGGTGGCTAGGGAGAGTCGGTCCTCTTAAAAGTCAGTATGGCCATCAAAGGAAATGGGAGCGATTTTTAATGAAAGTTTCTCAGTTTTTACAGTGGAGAAAAAGGAGACTAAAGAAATGAGAGATGATGTCTTAGATCACATACAAATTAGCACAGAAGAGGTATTGAAAGCCTTAAAATTCATTAAGGTGGATAAATCCACAAGGCCTGATCTGATGCATTCTTGGACCTTGTGTAAAACTAGAGAAACTACAGAAGCCCTTGCCGAGACTTTTGCTTCATCTGTGGTGGGTAAACTGCTGGAAAAGATCCCAAAGGACAGGGTTAACCAATAGGAGTGTCAGCACAGCTTTATAGGTGGTTAGATATGTCTGATAAATGTTTTATAGTCATTTAAAGAAGCAACCAAGAGTGAGATAAGGATAGGTCATGTCAAGTTATATGGAGTCATGGAAAAGTACAGCACAGGAGCATGCCCTTTGGCCCAACTAGTCCGTGTTGAACTATTTAAACTGCCTAGTCCCATCAACCTACACTTGAACCATAGCCAACCATACCCCAACCATCCATGTACCTATCCAAATTTCTCTTAAACGTTGAAATCAAGCTCGAATGCAAAACTTGCGCTGGCAGCTCATTCCAAACCATCTATAAAGCCTTTATCAAGACCTTTAAGGACCTTTGCGGCAAGCTAGTTTGGAAGGTTAGATTCCATGGGATCCATGGAAGAGAGCAGATTGGATTCATAATTGGTGCATTAGTAGTAAACAGAGGGATATGGTTCAGTGTTGTTCCTTGGTCCAGAGGCTTGTGTCTAGTGGTATGACAAAGAGGTTGGTGCTGGGACATTTGTTTCAAATCTATACGATTTTGATGTGAATGTGCAAGTTTGTAAATTTGCAGATGATAATAAAATAACTTGTGTTGTAAACAGTATAGAAGGTTATGAAGAATTACAGGGAGATCTTTTTCAGCTAGGTATACTACAGTATTTGGTCTGATGATTGGCAGATAGCTTTCAATCCAGATAAACGGATTGCATTTTGGGAGATCAAGGCAGAATTTATTCAGTGAATGGCAAGGCCTTGGATGGGAGGCGTTATGGAACTGTAATGTAATACAAGTGCATGGCTCACTGAAAGGGATGTCCTGGGTAGCTAGAATGGTGAAAAAAGCATCAAATGGCACACTGAGTATAGGAACCATGAAGCTAGGGTGCATTTGCAAGAGATGATGGTGAGGCCACACTTGGAGTATTGTGTACAATTCTGGTCACTGTGATATTGGAAAAATGTTATTAAACTAGAAAGAGTGTAGAAAAGTTCTAATGGGATCCTGCCTGGACATGGGAGTCTGAGGTATAAGGCAAGATTACATAGGCCAAGAGTTTATTTCCTTAGAGTGTGGGAGACAGAGGGATGATCTGAGAGGTATACAAGGTCATGAGCAACATAGGGTGAAAGCAGTCTTTTTCCTCAGAGGTGCTAAAAACAAAAGAGCATATGTTTAAGATCAGAAAATTTTAAAATGAACATCAAGAGCCACTTCTTCATGCAAATGATAGTGTGTATTTAGAATGAGCTCCCAGAAATAGTGGTTGGGGCAGGCTCAAAGACTTAGAGAGCTTGGGACCAAGTATGGTCAATTGTGATGAACTCACTTGAATAACAATTAAGATGGATGAGTTAGACCAAAAGGCCTGATTTTATGTTGTAGAATTCTATGACTAATGACACACATGTATTGGTGAAACAAAACTTTTACTTGGAGCAGCATCACGGACACAGAACGTTAGATTCATAACAATCAAGAAAAAAGCAAATTACATACTATTTACAAAAAATACAATTATAGCAAAGTCTGCTGTAGTGTTAAATGGTCATGGTATGAGCTGGTGATGCATTGGGCTAAGTTCACTACTCTATGTAGCTTGCATTCCAGTGTGCTTGAATTGCCATAACAGACCAGGATGCCAGGTATATCTGTAGAAGTTTGTTAGTATTCAATGATATGAATGACCTTATCCTTGAAGTAAATTCAAGGACAGGCCATTCAATATATTAATGCCCAAAAATTTAAGGCTGCTGACCCTATCTAATGCTGATCTGCCAATGCAGTCTAATGTATGTTCAACTTCCTTCTACTTCCTGAAGTCCCAACTAGTTTTACTGACCTTAAGCAAGAGCTTGTTGTAATAGCACTCAATCAGGTGTTACTGCTTCAGGGATTGGACAATGCTAGTGCTGCCAAATATTAACAATAGATAGACTGTCCCGGAGGCAATTCCAAAAATGTGGAAATACATTTTTTTGGAAAACGTGTCCTTAATTTTGGTGGGTAAACATGGTGCACAAGTTGCTAGGTGCAACCATCTGAATATTGTCTAACTCTTTCAGCATGCTGATAAGTACCACTTTGTATGGAGAAAGGAAAGCAAACAACTGCAGATACTGGAAATCTAAAAAGAAAACAGAATATTGAAGATATTTAGCAGGTCAGGCCGCATTTGTAGAGCAAGATAGTGTGTATATTCCAGTTTGCCTGTATTTATTAAAAATCAGAACTGTTAAATGACCATCACTCCACTTCTCCCTTCCTGTTTCATTAGCCACAGATGCAACCTAACCTGTCAAGTGCCACCAGCTTTTGTTTTTATTTATTAATGTATTTAAATATTAGGAGATACAGGGCCTTCCGACCCTTTGAACCACATCACCCAGCAATCCCTGACAACCCTGATTTAACTACCTTATTACAGGACAATTTAAAGTGACCAATTAACCTACCTGGTATGTCTCTGGACTCCAGGAGGAAACTCAAGCATTCCACGGGGAGGATGTACAGAGCCTCCTTACAAAGGTTATTGGGATTTAACTCTGGACTCTAATAATGTTAGGCTAACCACTGCATTACAGTGGCACCCAATTGATATTGATACTGTACGATCAACAGCAAACTTGTCTTCTTCTGACTTTATCATGGCAAAAATGTCAATAACAAAGCAAATATAAGAACATAATAATATAAGAAATAGGAGCACGAGTAGGCCACCTGATCTGACTATGGACTCATCTCCACCGGCCTGCTTTTTCCCCAAACCTCTTAATTCCCCAAATATGCACAAATCTATCCATCCTTGTCTTAGATATATTTACTGAGGTAGCCTCCACTGTTTCATTGGGCAGAGAATTCCACTCTTCTGGAAAAGCAGTTCCTCAACTCCACCCTAAACTTACTCCCCGGAATCTTGAGGCTATGTCTTCTAGTTCTAATCTCATCTACCAGTGGAAACAATTATCCTGCCTCTATCTTATCTATCCATTTCATAATTTTACATGTTTCTATAAGATCTCCTCTCACTCTTCTGAATTCCAGCAAGTACAGTCCCAGGTGACTCAATCTCTCCTCATAGTCTAACCCCCTCATCTCTGGAATCAACCTGGTGAACCTTCTCTGCACCATCTCCAAATCCAGTATATCCTCCTTCAAGTAAGGAGACCAGAACTGCAGGCAGTACTCCAGATGCAGCCTCACCTGTACCCTGTATAGTTACAGTATAACCTCCCTACTCTTAAATTCAATCCCTCTAGCAATGGCCAACATCCCATTTACCTTCTTGATAGTCTGCTGCACCTGCAAATCAAACTTCTGCAATTCATGCACAAGCACTCCCAAGTCCCTCTGCACAACAGCATACTGCAATCTTTTACCATTTAAATAATAATCTGATCTTCCATTTTTTCTTCCAAAGTGGATGACCTCACATTTACCAACATTGTACTCCACCTGTCAGACCCTTGCCCACTCTCTCTGCAGACTCTCTGTATCCGCTACACAATTTGCCTTTCCACTCAATTTAGTATCATCAGCAAACTTAGATACACTACACTTGGTCCTCTCTTCCAGATCATTAATGTATATCGTGAACAGTTGCAGGCCCAGCACCAACCCCTGCGGCACATTGCTCACCACTGATTGCTAATCAAAGAAACACCCATATATCCCAACTCTGCTTTCTACTGGTTAACCAATCATCTATCCATGCTAATATATCACCCACAACTCTATGTGTACTTATAAACAAAAATGATTGAGCAAATGATGTATGCTGAAGAACTATCCCAAAGTGGGATTCCTGAGCTTCCATAATAAAACTATATTTCTTGTTGCAAGGTACAATTCATTTTACTTCTAGTGTATCAAAATATCACTTCTTGTTTGCTTATGTTCTTGTGAAGCGCAATTTTCTTTTTGTAAATGCTATATACAACTAATTAATGTGGTCTGTTTCTACATCACTGGCATTGTACTGTACTATGCAATCAGATATAGAAAAAACATCCATTCTCTTGCTTCTCAGCCAATGCCACCTTCATCCAGAACACAATTCACATCTCCAAAGCCCTTGGAGTCATCAAGTAGACCAGCTTGACACTCACTGAAAACCTAATCCTGAATAATGAGCTGAAGGTGCAACTATTGACCGTCTTGCCAGATAGCAGCATGAGAATCATCGACCATTTTTCTTTGAAAATGAAAACTTCCATAAAGTGTTAGAGATAATGGCTCAAACAAACTACTAGCACGGCATCTCTCTTTGTTTTTCATCTCAAGGTATTTGACTAGATAGGTGAAAAGCATTCTTGAATTTTTCCAAATTTCTTTCAATAAACAGGGAATTTCTGTATAATAAAATTTTTCCTGCCATTTAGAGTTGACATTCACTGGTTTTAAAATTCTTGGCCATCAGTAACAAACATTGCCCTCGGGTGATCATGTGCAGCATTCACATCTATTGACAGCTGACAACAGGGAGAGTAGGTATTTGGTGAAAATATACTGTAGGTTGGATGGAGCTGGTTACGTAGGTAGGACGGATGTAGGAACATTTGTTGTTTTTCTCTAAGTCCTGTGATATGTTGGGGAATTATTGGCACACTTTAAAAGTATACAAGGCTCAGCTCCTGATCTCGCTGAAAGTCGGTCAAGGAGTGCCCAGGGCAGAGGAACAACAGTATGCTGCCTAAGATGTATGCATGGTAATTTAAAGCTGAAGAAATGACATGTTTAGCCACTTGCATCCTACCATGCAAGTGGTGATTAACTTCAAACCACTCATGGCCCAGCAATTCACTCCAGGTACCACACTATTTCCTTTTAAAACTGGCTGATTACTGATTATAGTGACTGATTACTATTTCCTGATTCAATAAAGAGTTCACCAATTAGTTATCTTGCTATCATACTGCCAAAGTCCAAGAACAGAAGGAAGAATAGATAGGATGTTATATTCCTTCACTTTTAAATCCACCCACAGTAAAATCTATATCCCGCTTGACTGCCAATTTATTTTCATTGGATCTTCTTCTATAATCGCTTCACACAGTCACTGTGTTAATACATGCTTCATTTCTCGATGAATCAGGTTGTCAGTGTTAATGACAAACAGACTGAGAACTTTCACTCTCTCATTAGCGGTGAAGTGAATCGCTGTTACATGGTACCATGACAACAAGGAAAAAGGATGATGTGTCTATTAAAGCAGCATTTAAATATAACAAGTAATGGTGGAAATATAATCAATTACATTTTTCTTCTCTGCTTTTTATTTTTAACTAAAAGCAACTTAATCCTACAGCTAAACAGTTTTGAAGTTAGTCAAATACAAGAGGCCATTTGACCTATTTCTGCTCCTATTCAGCATGTCTGTACCTACCACTTTCTCTTTCTTGTATGATGAAATATTGAGAATCATTCATCTTTCTAAGAGCTGATGGAAATTATCAAAAGTAAAAAATGATAGGAATATTGAATTTCTGCCCTGAAAGACCTGAAAGAAATTACGAACATATCTATCAAAATACACTTAGACAAGAAGACAAAGACAGCAGATGTTAAAGTCTAGAACAGAAAAATAACCGTGGAAGAATCCCACAAGTCAAGGAGTGTCTGTTGAGGCAAAGGTGTATCCTTGTTTTGGGTCATGATCTTGCATCATGACTCACTTGGAATCAGGAAAGATTACCAGCAGCAGGCAATGGAGAAAAATTGAGGCTTGTAGGTGACAAGATTAGAGAGAGGTACAGGTGGATCTCTATCTCACCTGGCTGGACCAAGAGATGTGGGGGGGTAGGTGAAGGGACATGCGTTACAACTCCTTTGAAGGCTGGGGAATATGTTGGTTTGCCGGAATAGCCCTGAACCAAGTGGAGGCATAGGATGGGCCCATGTAAGCACCTATGGCTATACCTTTAACCTATAGAAAGAGGGAGCAATCAAAAGAAGCTGTTGAGGGCAAGCCCGAGCACTGTAAAGCAGAAGAGCATTGGTGGAGAGAAACTGCGGGCCATAAAGCCTTCCAGATGGGAAATGGAGGTGTTTAAAGACTGGAAGTTTATGATAAAGATAAGCTGGATTGGACCAAGGAATTCAAAGTTGAGGACACAAGAGATGTCCTGGATGTGGGAAATGACTGGACAAGGGGAGACATAATCAAAATACTATTGATGATGATGATCATGCAGCTTTATATCCCCTGAACCCAATTTAATTTTTGGTAACAAAATGCTGTTTAGATTATTAAGCATCAATATATATTTCGGTGGTAGATAGATAAGCATATGACAAAAAAATTGCAAGAACAATCTGATATGTTTTGAACTAAGGGAATGGGTGGGAGTAATAGGCATATATATTAACACTACGCTGCTAGTTCTGTTATTCTATATAATAAGGGTCAAATCATTTCTAAAGTAGACATATGTGGGGAAAAAATCTTTTTTATTTTTATGACCAGTATATCTTTCCTTCTTTAAAAAATTCTGATCATTGACTGTTATCCTGCAACCTGAAATGACCATAGCATATAACATCTATATGACCTGGCAACTCATACTGTGATGTTACACATCAATGCCCTTTCAAATGATGCACTGGGCTGGATACCACATGTGTCAGTTTGCATTTCATGGTTGGATCAAACATTACTCCCATGGAATCACTGATCTTTCAATTCATAAAGGCCCTTCAGGTCCCGTCAATGTTGTTGCCTTGTGCTAAGGAAAAGATGGTGCAAACATAAAGAGCCAAATACAAATGTGAAGAAGTAGAGTAAGTGGCCCAGGTATGGAGCGTGAGAGCAGCTCTTTAAAGGGGCTCCTGTGAGAAGGCACAGGTAAGAACCGGTATAAGTTTTATTTAATTGTTAAGCTTAGTACTTGATTCAGTGTAGGCCAGATGGTAGTTAGGGCAGTAGAGTGCTTCTGTTGCAAGATGTGGGAAGTTGTGGAACCTCAATGTCTCCCTGATGATCAGATCTGCGGGAAGTGCACCTCCTGACAGACCTGGTCAAACGATTGGAGCTGGATATAGAGTTACTCAGGATTACCTGAGAAGCTGAGGGTTTCCAAAGATGAGACCTTTATTGAGGTGGTTACACTGAAGGCACAAGCTTCAAAAAGGTGGGTGATCAACATGAGAAGTAGTTAGTCAGTGCAGAGTTCCCTTTTGGCCAATCTCCTCAATAACAGATATGCCCCTTCGTGACTGAGGGGACATTCTTCCAGGATGAGCAGCAATAGTCAGGTCTCTGGCACTGTCACTGCTCAGAGGCTCAAAGGGAAAGGGTGCAGTCAGCCAGGATGATCGGGATAGGAGGTCCGATAGTGAGTAGGAACAGATAGCTGACTCTGGTTGTTAAAAAAGATGCCAGGCTGGGATTGCCTAAGTGCACAAGTCAAGGATGTCTGCAGAAAATGAACAACCAGTGGTCATTGTACATGTTGGTGTAAATGATGTAGGTAAAAGAAGGGATGAAGTTCTGCAGAATGAGTATAAGGAATTAGCTAAGAAATTAAAATACAATACCTCATGGATAGTGATCCCTGGATTGCTCCTGGTGCCCTATGGTATTGAGTCCAGGAACAGAAAGATACGCCAGTTGAATTGTGGCTGAGGAGCTGGTCCAAGTGCAGGGATTCAGGTTCTTGGATCAGTAGGACCTTTTCTGGGATAGAGGTGACTTGAACTGGGGGGGGGGGGGGGGGGTAATCAATATCCTAGCAGGGAAACTTCCTTTTGCTCCAGGTAGAAATTAAAACTAGATTAGCTGTAAACAATTGGCGGTAATAAGTGGTAAGGTCTTGGGTCTAATGTATATTATGAGGAAGGGGGTATTTGCAGCTTGGAAGCAAAGCCCCAGGACCTGGCCAGGTGCACCGCACCCCCCCCCCCCCCCACCTTATGAAGAGCCAGGGAAGAAATGGCAGAGGCCTTTATAAAGATATTTCCTTCATTATTAGCTACAAGTGAAGTTCCAACAGGACTAGAGGGTGGCTAATGCTGTTTGATTGTTCAAGGGTAGCAAGGACAGGCAACGGAACTACAGGCCAGAGAGCCTGACTTCAGTTATAGGGAAGTTAATTGGAAGGAATTCTGAAAGACAAGATCCAGCATTGCTTGGATAGCCAAGGCTAGATCAGGAATAGTCACATGGCTTGTGCATTTAGCATGCTGGACTCCGTCAGTAAGGGCATCGAGAATCGGAGTAGGGACATTATGTTACAATTATACAAGTTATTCATGAGGCCATACTTGGAGTATTGCATGTAGTTTTGGTTACCCTGTTTTAGGAAAGGCACCGTCAAGCTGGAGATGGTGCAGAAGAGATTTGAGGATGCTGCCTGGACTAGAGGGTCCTACTCATAGGGAGAAGTTGTCTGTACTGGATCTTTTGTCACTGTAATGTAAGAGATGATGAGTCAGCACAGAAAAACTCATAAAATCATGAAAGGAATGGACTTGGTGGACAGCCAGTCTTTTCTCCAGGAATGCCCAAAACTCAAGGACACAGAAATAAGATAAGAGGGAAGGAATTTAAGAGATCTGAGAGGTAACTTTACACAGAGAGCGATGAGTACCTGGAATGAGTTGCCAAAGAAAGTGGTTGAGGCAGGTACAATTCCAAGATCTTAAGAAGCATTTAAATAGGTACATGCAGAGGAAGGGGCAGGGTTCCCAACCTGTGTAGAGGGATCCCTCGGATAATGGCAGCGGTCCATGGAATAAAAAAGGGTAGGAAACCATATACGGGCTAAACATGTGACAACTGGGACTTGCAGGTAAGACGGAGGAGACCAGTTGTAACAAAGGGTCTGTTTCTATTTCGTATTACTCTGACTCAGTGATCTACTTTGGAAATGTTGACTGAGCATAAACAGTTCACTAGTGTACATCACAATCTCCCTTCTGTCTCCAATATCATAAGAACTTTTGCATCTGACTGAACAGCCAACATAGTTGAATGTTAACTATAATTATCAATCTTCACAATATTTTCACATGACACATCAGAGCTAGTTACCTTACATTGAAATATAAATTAAATACCTGCACTTACTTAAACTAACCTTGCATAACCTTCATATGGGAAATGTTTCTCTTACTTCCTCAGTATGTTCATGTACAGTTTCTTGTGCCATCAACTCAGAGCTTGGAGATAATTGCTCTTGAACTAATTTTAAGGAACTAGAACACAAAGAAGTAGATGAAAAGAAATAAACTGTGGTTTATAAAGAGACTGCAAATTAATCCAGGTAAGATAAAAACAAAAGGATAACCTGACAAGACAGGGCTTAAAGAAAAAAAAAAGCATTGTCAAGAAGTGTTTCTGATATTTCACATAACTAGGGTAGAACATCTCACTGAGCAGTTACTTAATAAGACCATAAGACATCGGAGCAGAATTAGGCCATTTGGCCCATCCAGTCTGTTCCGCCATTTAATCATGCCTGATCCTTCTTTTTCTCCCCCTCAACCCTATTTCCTGTCTTCTCCCCATAACCTTTGATGCCGTGTCCAATCAAGAACCTATCAATCTCTGCCTTAAATACACCCAATGACCTGGCCTCCACAGCTGCAACAAATTCACCATCCTCTGGTTAAAGAAATTTCTCCACATCTCTGCTTTGAATGGATGCCCCTCTATCCAGAGGCTGTACCCTCTTATCCTAGACTCTCCCACCATGGGAAACATGCTTTCCATATCTACTCTGTCTAGGCCTTTCAACACTCAAAAGGTTTCAATGAGATCTCCCTTCATCCTTCTAAATTCCTGCGAGTACAGACTCAGAGCCATCAAACATTCCTCGTACGATAACCCTTTCATTCCTCGAATCATCCTTGTGAACTTCTTCTGGACCCTCTCCAATGCCAGCACATCTCTTGCATTTGCTTTCCTCACCACTGACTCAACCTGTAAGTTATCCGTTAGGGTGTTCTGCACAAGGACTCCCAAAGTACCTTTGCATCTCAGATTTTTGGATTTTCTCCCCATTTAGAAAATAGTCCGCACATTTATTTCTACTACCAAAGCGCATGACCATGCATTTTTTCAACATTATATTTCATTTGCCACTTTCTTGCCCATTCTCCTAATCTGTCTAAGTCCTTCTGCATCCTACCCATTTCCTCAACACTATCTGCCCCTCCACCAATATTTGTATCATCTACAAACTTGGCAACAAAGTCATCTATTTCATCATCTAAATCATTTATATTCAACATAAAACGAAATGGTTCCAACGCCAACCCCTGCGGAACACCACTAGTCACTGGCAGCCAACCAGACAAGGATCCTTTTATTCCCACTCGTTGCCTTCTTCCAATCAGCCTATGATCTAACCATGTTAGTAACTTTCCTGTAATACTACGGGCTCTTAACTTGGTAAGCAGCCTCATATCTGGCACCTTGTCAAAGGCCTTTTGAAAGTCCAAATATACAACATTTACAGCATCCCATTTATCAACCCTACTTGCAATCTCCTCAAAGAATTCCAACCGGTTCGTCAGGCAGGATTTTCCCTGAAGGAAACCATGCTGACTTTGTCTGATCTTGTCCTGTGTCACCAAGTACTCCATCACCTCATCCTTCACAATTGACTCTAATATCTTCCCAACCACTGAGGTCAGGCTAACTGGTCTGTAATTTCCTTTCAGCTGTCTCCCTCCTTTATTAAAGAATGGAGTGACATTTGCAATTTTCCAGTCCTCCGGGACCATGCCAGAGTCCAATGATTTTTGAAAGATCATTTCTAGTGCTGTCACAATCTCTAACACTACCTCTGTCAGAACCCTAGGGTGCAGTTCATCTGGTCTAGGTGACTTATGAACTTTTAGGTCTTTCAGCTTTTTGAGCACCTTCTCCCTTGTAATAGTAACTGCACCCACTTCTCTTCCTTCACATACTACAATATCTGGCATACTGCTAGAGTCTTCCACAGTGAAGACTGATGAAAAAAAATGATTATCTTCAGGTGTGGATGCATCTGTAAGGTACATTCAATTTTGGACATCCCGAGATCTCTTACTGAAATACAGCAGTCACAAAGGAATACATGGAGAGATACAAAAACCAATTTGTGTACCTCAGGATCCCAAGGGAATAATGACCAGGTTATTTGTATTTAGGATATAAATATCCTAATATAATAATTACATATAAATATGTAATTTATAATTACATATTATGAAGCGATAGTAACTCAAATAACCACACATCATGACAGTGGTGTGCCGAACAGCATTTTTGAGCACAGAACGCATTGAACCTTTAAGCGGATGGGCTGTATTAGCAAGAAGACCATAAACATACATGTATGCTGTTTCTAAATAAGCCACAAAATAGTCTAAAGTAAAATGCTGGATCCCCAAAAGGATCCATGTACATAAACAGGTATCAAATTAGCAATGCCTCTTAGTTCTTACTATAGGAACCAGCACAGATACACAACTGATATTGCAGAAAATGTCTAAATATTCAGGTTTTACTCAACCAGTCTTGTATTACTTAAACTCCTTTATATACCGGTACTTCAGCAATCCATCTAACCTGTGTAGACATGTAGAGCTACTGAGACTTGATGTTTAGTTAAAGAATTTGTAGAAAAAATTTCAACCACATAGAGTTACAGTTTATGCACCAGATTACACAACATTCTCAGTATGTTACTGCTGCCATCTAACTTCTGCAATGAGTTTCCTGTTTTCAGTTATTACCACTTTTACTACATAAGTGACAGTTCTTTAAAAAAACATTTTGTCACTTATAGTTTTTTAAAAAAATATTTATTACTAGAATAATAGACAATCTTTTAATCTGTTTCTGCCAAAAAGGATCTTAATCTTATTCAGATTCATTAATCAAGTCTAAGTCCCCTTTTCAACATACAGAAAATGCTGGAGGAACTTAGCAAGCCTGGTAGCATCTATGGAAAAGAGTAAATAGTCCACATTTCGTGCCAAGATCCTTCATCGGGACTGGAGAGAAAAAGACGACAAAGGAAGTACAAGAAGATGGGGGAAGGGGAGGAAAACGTACAAGGTAGTAGGTGATAGATGAACCATAAACACACTAATAACACTGCAGATGCTGGGGCCAAAGCAGCACGCACAACACGCTGGGGGAACTCAGCAGGTCGGGCAGCATCTGTGGAAATGAACAGTCAACGTTTCGGGCCGAGACCCTTCGTCAGGACTGAAGAGGGAGGGGGTAGGGGCCCTATATAGAAGGTAGGAGGAGAGTGGGAACTCTGCTTCACATCCCCATTCGGATATGTCCATACAAGGCCTTCTCTACTGCCATGATGAGGCCTAACTCAGGTTGGAGGAGCCTCCTTCTACTACCCATAGTGCTTTCTCCTTACATTCCTTCTGCACCTCTCCGGCCTATACCCTCCCTGCTTCCCCTCCCCCACCTTGATCTTTCCCCTTACTGGTTTTTCACCTGGCACCTACCAGCCTTCTCCTTCCTACTCTCCCCCCACCTTCTTTATAGGGACCCCTCTTCAGTCCTGACGAAGGGTCTCGGCCCAAAACGTTGACTGTTCGTTTCCCTGGATGCTGCCCAACCTGCTGAGTACCCCCAGCGTGTTGTGCGAGGTGGTAGATGAAACTGGGAGAGGGGGAGGGGGGAATCAATTGGTGAAAGAGATAAAGGGCTAGAGAAGGGGAACCCGGATAGGAGAGGACAGAAGGCCATGGAAGAAAGGGAAGGGGGAGGTGATGGACAGGTAAGGAGATAAGTTGAGAGAGGAAATTCAAGAAATAAATATTCATGCTATTAGGTTAGAGGCTACCCAGACAGAATATAAGGTGTTGCTCCTCCAACCTGAGTGTGGCCTTATCACGGCAGTAGAGGAGGCTGTGGACTGATGTGTCGGCATGGGAATGGGAAGTAGAATTGAAATGGGTGGCCACTGGGAGATACTGCTTTTTTTGGCAGAAAGAACGTGGGTGCTCTACGAAGCGGCCTTCCAATCTATGTTGGGTCTCACCAATATGCAGGAGGCCACACCAGGAGCAGCGGATACAGTAGATGACCCCAAAAGACCTGCAGGTGAAGTATCGCCTCACCTGGAAGGCCTGTTTGGGGTCCTGAATGTTAGTGAGGGAGGAGGTGAAAGAGCAGGTGTAGTACTTGTTCCGCTTGCAAGGATAAGAGCCAGGAGGGAGATCAGAGGGAAGGATGAATGGACAAGGGAGTCACGTAGGAAGCAGAAAGTGGGGGGAAAAGAAAGACGTGCTTGGTGGTGGGATCACTTTGATATGGCAGAAGTTACGGAGAATTATGTGCTGAACCAGGAGACTGGTGGTGTGGTAGGTGAGAACAAGAGAAACCCTATCCCTGGTGGGGTGGCAAGAAGATGGGGTAAAGGGCAGTTATGTGTGAAATGGAAGTGATGTGGGTGAGAGCATCGTTGATGATAGATGAAGGGAAGCCCCTTTCTTTGAAAGAAGAGAACATCTCCTTAGTTCTGAAATATGAAGCCCCATCCTGGGAGCAGATGCGGCAGAGACGGAGGAATTGAGAGAAGGGGATGGCATTTTTACAAGTAACAGGGTGGGAAGAGGTATAGTCTGTGAGAATCAGTGGGTTTATAAAAGATATCGGTAGATAAACTGTCTCCACAGATAGAGACAATGAGATCGAGAAAAGGAGTGGGGGAGACGTGTAGTAATTTTAATGGCAGGGTGGAAGTTGGAGGCAAAATTGATGAAGTCGGCGAGCTTCACATTGGTGCAGGAAGCAACACCAATACAGTCATTAATGTAGATCCCCGTTTAAAATAATGAATTTCCTTACTTTGCAAGAGGTGATATGTTACAAGGCAGCACTTGCAACAGATGGGTCTAGATTTTGACTTGAAAATTAAACTGCAGTCTAATTGACTAGTACTGAGATAAGCAATTCAGTCTAAAAAATCTGAAATTGACTGTTACCCTCCACAGACTGAACCATAATAATACCTATTAGACTCAACATCAAAATCCATGTAATGCCATGAAATTCACTGCATCTTCAGATGTAAGTGACTATATAATGGCCAACCAGTTAAGACAGTACATCAGATCCGTAGCTGACATCACAACATACAGATCAGCTTCATTGGACAATATCTTGGCCCATAAACTCTGTTGGCCCACAGCCAAAGCAATCAATGTAGTGTTAGTTCTTGAGGCTCTGATTTGCTTACAGCACCCCAGTCCATGGAGTACTCTTTCATGTCCATTTGAGTCTACCAGTCTTTCTCACCTTTTAGTGCTTATGACCAAAGGATTTCCTGTTTGCATTGTTTCTTGTAACCACAGGCATACTTACCACATCCATTGCTTTTTATTATCACTGTTCTACCTGGAGAACCCTAGTCTATTTTTAATCCACACCGCATCACTGTCCTGGTACTCCTTCAAGTAACAAGATTTCAAATTCAATGCTTGTGTAATGTTTGTAGCTCTTCAGTGCATAGAAAAAAGAGATAGTTATTAAAAGATCATCCTCCACTGAAAGCAGTAACCCTCAAGTGAATGGTAATTGATTTTTTATTGTCACGTGTACACAGATCCAGGGAAATGCTTTGTTTTTATGCCAACAGAAAGATCCTGCCATACAAAATTAATAAAGGTAATATAAAAGGAAAAGCAGTAACAGATTAGAATAACATGTTATGGCGCAGTGCAGGTAGACAAAGGTGCAAGGGCCATGTCAGGGTAGATTGAGAGATCAAGAGTTCATGAAGAGGTTCAAGTGGTTTTATAACAGTGGCATTAAAATTGTCCTCGACTCTGTTGTATACATTTTCAAGCTTTTGAATCTTCTGCCAGATGGAAAGGGAGAGGAGAGAGAGAATAAGCTTTGACTATGTTGGCTGCTTTCCCAAGGCAGTAGGAAGTGTAAAGAGAGTAAATGCATGGGAGGCTGATTTTCATGCTACACTGGGCTATACAACTGAAGAAAATGGTATTACAATGTATCAAGATCACTGCATGTAGTTTTCTCAGTTGCTCAAGGTATCCCTTTAAACTATATGCACTACATTTTCCAGGCATGCTTTAAACTTAAATCATACTTCATGTTTTAGGTTCTGTGAAGCTCAGTAAAAATTCTTCACTATGATCATTTGTCCAGTTGTGACATTAGCTTTCCCACTGTAGAAGGCTGAATCTGATTGCTAAAATCAAGAACAAACCTTTGATCAAAATCTCAGAAAAACTCTTTATTTACTAAGGCTTGTTTGCCAAAATCTTACTGCTAATGCATTGATGACTTATTCAGTAAATTGTTAAATTCTTAAGTTCATTCTGAAATACATTTCACTTATAACACAATTATTGTTAAACTCTGAAGCCTTGGTAGCAATTCAGTTTACTTTCACACAATCCTAAAAAAGCACATAAAAGAACCAGACCTATAGAATGGGGCTTACATTGAAATAAAAATGATGGAATATGACATTGTTTACCTTATTTCAGATGATTCACTCTTATCAGCCAAAATCACTTCTGCTTTAGGTTGATTTCCATATGATTCTGAATAAACCTGTTCTGGCAATTTTGGACCTTCTTGTAAGTTTTCAGATGAAAATTTGTCATATCCTGAAGAGAGCTGAGACACAGTTTTCTCACTTTCTGTATAGCTTAGATCATCTGTGAATACAGTCTTGTTGGAATGATTTGTGAGTTTTGTTTCTAATGGCATTTGACATATTCTATCATGCTCACTCTTAGATTCTTCAGATTTTTCTCTACATGTCTCATCACTTACAGGTCTTGCTGCTTTCAGTTCTTTAACAGAATTCTCTGACCCAGATATACTCAATTCTGTCCTACTAGGACTTTCATCTGATGAGGCATCTTGATCACTTGCACCCATTTTTCCTTCAATTTGTTGATTTTCATTTATTTTTTCATCTAAATCTGTTTCTCCTAGATTCTGACCATTGCTTGTCACAAAATGGTCATCTGAGGTATTGTATGCAGAATGAGTTTCAGAGGAAAATTTCTCAACTTCACTAGATTCATTTCCTGTGAGTGTTTGTTGAACTGATTCAAACATTGAAGGCACGTCTTCTATTTTTGCAGTCATTGAAGTTATATCTTCCACCTCCAAGTTTTTGTTCTCTTGCATGCCCACTGCTTTTTTACAAGGTCTCTCTTTCTCAGAGAAAGTGATATAATCTATTTCTCCTGCACTGCAGTCCTTGTTTGAAGTTAGTCCAATGTCTTGGCTATGCAATTCATTTGTAATTTCCTTGGTATGATGTTTAGCCAAATATTCAACTTCTGTTGAACTGCTACTAATCTCAGTTGGGGTTGCTGGTGAGCTGACTGAAGCAACCAAGCTGTACTGATCACCAAACCTTTGCTCAGAGAGCAGATCATTTCCTCTGTTGCAGAATTCTATTAAACCCTCTGCAATTTCCACTCTTGATTCCCTTCCTTTTATTCTGTCTGTTGCAACAATGCTCTCTGAAACAGTGAGATGAGAAATCCCTTTATCGTCAATTATAGCACCATCCACAGGACTGAGATCTTCCCAAAAATCTGATTTTTGGACACTGGATGATAAACTAGAGGATGTCACATTGCTGCTACTACTATCAGTATTTTCAAATGAAACCCATGCACTTTCCACATTATGTGTTAAACATTCAGTTTCTAAATTTTGATGGTTTGATAGCTCAGTGATAGACGATGCTGATGTACCATCTGCTGGTGGAAATATCTTAGTGTCTTCTACACTTTCAGTTGTATTTTTCAAAAAATCTGACTGCCCTGCAGATTCACAAATGCTAGCTGATGAAGTTGTTTCCAGAATTTCATGGGAAAATGTTACATTCTCTTTAAACTTGTTTAAATCAGCGTTGCTATTGCAAGGCTGGAATTCAGAATGACTTACAAGGGGATCCTCATCACTAGATACAATTTTCTCTCTGAGGCCAAACTCATCATTTATGGCTTTGGAAGTGGTGCTGCTTACAGATGAAATTGTATCACATAAATTAAAATCCATTATTCCTACTATAGAAACATCTTTCAGTGGTTCCATATGCAAAAGATTTTCTTCAGATACTGAGAAATATTCCATCACTTCTGAATTATGCAAAGTAACCTCTTGACTGTCCAAGTTAGAAGTAAAATAGTCCTCAGCAGATTTGGATTTTGAAAAATAGGGTTCAATTTCCTTTTTCTTGTCATTTATACTGTGCAAATTATTGATAATCTCTAACGTTGATGGATTTTCTTTTGAAATACCTTGTACTTCTTGAAATAAAGTTATTCTCTCACCCGGAGTTACAAATTCAGTTTCATTTTTTGTTAAGTGACACAATGCATTATTTTCAGAACCCAAAGTTTGAAACTGCTCGTTTTCTGTCCACGGGTAGGACAGTGCACCATCAGAAAACTTTTCCACTTGATTCCACACATTAGGATTTTCTAGATTTTTTTGGTTCACCACGTGGTTTCTATGACTTGTAAATTCAGCATCTTCCAAATCATAATAACTTACCACCCCACTGTAATTATCTAGTAAATTCTGACCTTTTATATTTGATTCAGAAACTTGTTCTCCCAAATGAATCCAAACATCAGGATCTACATAAATTTGTTGTGCACCTTGCGAAGATTCAATATTAACATTGTCTAAAATGTTCAGATCTTTAATTTCATCAGATCTTTGTTCGACTGTGTTAAAATATTGTTCTGTCTCACTGCATACATCAGCAGGTGTTGAATCTGTTACCTTACCTAATTGTTCTAATTGAACCTTTGAATCCACATCCATCAAAGGCATATGGCTTTCCCGCTGTATTAATACATCATGCACATTTTGATACGAATAAAGAAAATTCTGTTCAGATGACTCACTTGAAGGAGGATCACATGAGGTCGATAGGCAAGATGGTTCTCTGGAAGTGTTCATGAAATCAGGCAACTTAATCACAAGTTCTTCATTTTTTTCTTCTGAATCAACCCATGTATCTGAACTACCAGAATTTCGTTTGTCTGCTTCAACAGATTCACTCCATCTGTCCGGACTGTTTGAAGCTGAGTGGCTGGATTCTAGTTCATAGTCATTTAAAATATCAGGATTTACAGAAGTTGAACCAAGAAGCAACTTACTGGAATTATTCCATAGATCAGGTTTAGCTGAAGAAGACTGGCATGTATTTTGGCAATAATCATTCACAATATCAGGAAAGTTTCCACCTGCTTCAATTAGCACCTGTTCAGATCCACTGTAAACATCACTCCCAGCAGAAAGTACTTCAGGAAATTCATAACAACGGTCCGTCCAAGTGTCATGAATTTCGCTGAAAGATCGATTCCGCTCACCTTCTATAAGTTTCATAGAATCCACGTCTTTTGGCTGCTCTTGTTCCATTGCATTCAAAATGTCAAGATCTGTACATGGTTGAATAAACTCATAATCAGAATCTTTACAGAGTTTAGAATTCTTCCTCGTTTGCAGTTTTCCTTCTTCTAAAGGTTTACTTTGGGCATCAGTAGCTGCTATATGGGCTTGCAGCATATCAGAACTTGACAGCCGACTGTCCTGATCAATGTCACCATGCGTATCACAAAGGTCAAACTTTGGCTGTTTTGCTTCGTGTGTAGATTCTTTCCATTTTCCTTCCAGGTCAGAATAACAAAAATCCTCACCAGATTTGCACTGCAAATCTGAATTTTTCCGGTTCAGTTCAGTATGCTCTTGTTTGAGCTGATTCCAATTATTAGGACTTGCCAAAATTTGTTCATTATCTGATTTCACCAATTCCAGGCCAACAGAACTGAATAATTCATTATTTTCATAGCCTGATAACTGGTCTTCCATTTTAGAAACTTGGCACAAATTAGAGTAGTCTGTCTTTGGTTGAGTGATTTCCTGTAGTTGGAAAAGTATATCTTGACTTGTATCTGTTGATTCATATTGAGGCTGTTCCAAAATATTGCACTGATGATGCATTTCTGTAGAGAACTCTCTACCCTCTTGCATATTTGTATTCATTATAGATGGATTTTCAGCTGCAGAGTATCTAACTTGTTGAACTGAAGTTTCAAGTAGAAATTCTGTAGCTTCCTGACCAACACCCCCATTATGTTCACCACTTTCCTCCAGACTCTCAGAAGATGAATGGCAGCTCTGTTCAAATTTATTACATATATCAGGATTATATGGTGATGTTAATTCCCATTCCTCCGTGTTTGGTATACCTATAGTTTCAAATACTGCTTGACTGTGGCTATTATTAATTTGATGTGCTTCTTGTAATTGCTCAGTTCCTTGGATATTATTGGTATTAAATACTGACAGAGGAGATTCACTCTTTAGTACATGGTTAATACTGTCTATTTGACTGCTCCACGGATTTATATTTGCTATTGGTGACTCTTTGAGACCATCCTGAGAAATATTCCATGCTTCAAAGTTCTTCTCCAATGGTAATCGTTCATCTGGATTTTCAGAATCAGTATTTATGTCATGTCTATGTGAAGTTATTTGGCTGTTTTTATCATATTCTGCAATGTGTGTCTTTTCACTTCCAGAACTTGAGTTCCCAAATTCCTGATCAAATGTCCATGCATTTAAAATGTTATCAGTTGCTTGGATAATTTCATCATTAGATTTAGTCTCTGATGATACATTTCCAGCAAATGGAATGTGAATTTGTGCAGGATCATATAATGTTGTTGGCATTTGTGATGAAAGATGTATTTTTTGAGTGGGATCTATGTTGAAATCTAAATTTTCAGAGTCTGTATGTTGGATTTTCTCTTCAGAATCCATTGATATCTCTGGGGATATTTCAGCAGGTCTAACAACCTCTTGTGTAGATTTATCCCAAATAAATGTACCTTCTGCAGCTGACATAGTCTGTTTCTGATCAGTATCTATGTCCTGAATATCTACATAATGTTGTTTGTTCTCTTGGCTTGGTAAATTAGTAATATGTATAGATTTGTCTGCTAATAATGACTTATTTCCAGATTTCCAATGTGTATCAAAGTTATTGAAACTAGACTCAGCAGTTTCTTTCAAATGAGTTTTATGTAATTCATCACATGTCTCCGGTTTGGCAGAAGATAGGAAAATGGATTGACCAGTCGTATTCCATATATTATCAATATTATTCACAGTTGATTGCTTACACTTGATATTGATTTCATTCCTAACATCATCCTGTTCAAAGTTAGAATTATTGAATTCTTGTTCAAAGTCTGCCCAAAGATCAGAAGATTGAATATGTGCATTCAATGATTTTTGATTTCTGTCCCAGACAGCCTCCGGTTTTGGCATTACCGTCTTCATACCTGCTTCAAATTCATTCTGTTGTCCAGTACACTTTGAATCTAACTGATCAGAATGAACTGTAACTATTCCATTCATTTTTTGTATTACATCTTCTGCAAAAATATTATGCGGACCTTCATCTAGAGGTGATCCTTCCACAAGACTGTTCATCGGTGTTGGGGGAACCTTCTCATCTAAAATGTCCACTCCAAGAACATCACTGGACAGGCTTTTCGATATTGAAGTGTCACCCACTACATGCTGCAATATTTGATCTTTTTCTGGCTCTTCACTAGCATTTCCTTGTCTGTAAACATTAATATCCTCTGCCTTTACCAGTTCAGTTATTTTACTAACCTCCTTTGATATATCAGTAGTGAAGTCTAGTGAATTATTATTCAATGTGGCTGATTTAACAAAATAACCTTTTGGAGGAGTAGATACTGTGTTTGGCAAACCAGCAATCACAAACTCTTCATTTTCTCCTGAATACTCAGCTTGGATGTTATTGCAGTGTATTGGATCAAGGACAGATAGATCAAAATTATTATTCAAATTAACAACTGATGGTATATGTTTTTCTAGTAATTCACCTTCAGGCAGTGAACTGAACAAGTCATACCCATGTGCAGCATTGGATGGTGGTACAATTGCTTCTCGAATTGGGCTTTCATCACTGAGAAACACTGAACTTTCTTTGGAAGAACGGTTGCTTCTGATGGTAGCTAGTCCACTGTCTGGACTCATAAGGTCTAAATTTCCGTCACCATGGGCTTGTAAGGAAGAGTTCATATTTTGAGAATTTTCCAATAGGTTGTCACCAATATATTCAGTGTTTTGAGAATCCACATCAGGACCAGATAAGTCCAGAACCCCAGATGATCCTTCTGAAACTGGAGCACTGCCATTAACAGCTTCAGTGGAGGAAGTTCTCCTGTTCATCACCATTCCTTGGTGTCTCCTATGGATACAGTCTTTTATAATTGGAAGTATTTGCTTGCACGAATCAGAAGAACTTCCTTGTTGATACGCTTTGATTTCCTGGAACCCATATTCTATTGGCTCCAGTTGGAGACAAGGATTCTGACATTCTTCTAAAGTGTTACATATCTGCCAGACATGAGAATATTTGTCTGTTTAGTGAACATTATTTACTTAAACACTCAACACAATAAATAAATGATTCATTTGTTAAACACTTGGAGAAAGGTTACTACAGGAATTCTTTAAGAATTTATTACCTTTGGTCATTATATACTATATAAGTTCACTACACAAGTATAAAAAAAAGTCATGATATAACCTTGAAGTATTTCTTTTAATCTTGTCTGCTTAAAAGAAACATCTGGGATTTACAATCAGAAGCTAGACAATCTGAGTGAAGCAAATAGCTCTCTAAGTATTTAGCTTTCAGTGCCTTGAACAGGACTAAAGAACACATTAATGAAGTTTACTGCTTTATATGAAGTTGTTTTTATCCCAGTGAAACAGATCACATTGAAACTGCACCTTCCGTTCAAGTTGACTCCCAAATGGATGCTGGGGTCTCATCTCATAATCAGCAGCCTGGAAATCTGGATGGGGCTGGTGGACTATCACTGTGGAAGGTCATATGGAGTGCTGAAAAATGGGGCAACTTCAAAATGAATAGTATACTACAGGGACACCTAAACTATGGCCTATGGACCAAATTTGGCCCAAAGCAACTCTAAAACTGATCAACTGAAGAACTTCCAATAGTCCACTACATGCTGGGACCAAGATGTCATGAATGGTCGGAATAACTGTTCATCTGTTATCTCTTTGCAGATTACCATAGAAGTGAGTTGGAGAAAAGAACTGAATTGCGAGAGGTTTGAGGATCACTTTGATGGGAAAAGCAAGCAGATAACTGGGTAGAGTGGGGAAAAGGAAAGAAATGGCTCCGTGTGAGGGAAATTATGCCTCATGGACTTAAAGATTGGAAGAGATGACCAAGAGGACTGAGCAGATCAGGGTGGTAGACATTATCTACATGGTGTTCAGTAAGGCTCGTGAAATAACCTTGCATGATAGGCTGGCCTGTGTGCTGAAATCAAATTGGATCCATAGTGAACCAGCAACTGTGTACAAAACTGGCTTTGCAGAAGAAGCCAGAGGGTGCTACTGGAGGGCAGCTTTTCCAGGTTGAGGCCTGCAACCAACAAGGTGACAAAGGGTTTTATGCTAGATCTGCTATTTCTCATACACAGTATATATTAACAATTTAATGAGAGTGCAGATGGTATGATTAGTAAATTGCATATGACACCAACATTAGTGGCATAATGGATAGGGAAGATTATCTAATTTAAAGATTAACAGAATCTAAATCAACTGGGAAAGTGGGACAAGGAATGGCAAATGGAAATTAACTCATACAAATATGAATGCCTTGAAATGAAGTAAAACCAGGGCAGGATAAACACAGTGAATGGCAGACTCTTCCGATGCATTATAGAACAGAGCTATGTAGGAGTACATGCATATAGTTCTCTGAAAATGGCAACACAGATAAAAATGCTGAAGCAGTTCTATGGCAGATGAAGAATTTGATACGAGAATTGAAGTGCCACGTTACAGCTGCACCTGGAATATTGTGTGCAGCTCTGGTTACCATATTATAGGAAGGATGTGATTAAGAACATTTTCACACATATGATACTAGGATTGGAGGAGTTCAGTTATAAGAGAGACTGCATAGGGTGGCACAGTTTTCTCTGGTGCAAAGGAAGCTAACTGGTGTATTTTTTTTAGAGGTTTAAAAATTAAGAGGTGTATAGATAAAGTAGATGGTCATAATCTTTTTACCAGGATAAGAGAATCTAAAACTAGAGGACAGAGGTTTACAGCAAGAGAGTAAAGATTTAAAGGGGATAAAGTTTTTCCAAAGATCTTGATGGGTATATGGAACAAGCTGCCAGAGAAAGTGGTAACAGATATCTGACCATTCAGAAAACCCAAAGATTTGGCATTTAGCCCACTAGGTAACATTTGCCTCTCTCCGCCAAGACTTATGAGGATCCAATCTCCACACTTGCCCATGGGTCACAGTCCCCAGGCTTCTCCATGATCCAACAAGCCCAACATTTCTATACTCCCCTGAAACCAACAAAGTTCAGTGTAAAAAGTGACTCTGTGAGATAAGATATGAGCTAATTTAAAAAGTGTGTTGAGGAATATCAAAAAATTCAGAAAATATGCCAGTTCAGCATTATCAAGATCCCAAGCATGCTCTAAAATTCACTCATTAACTTGACATACAAATGCTTAATGTGTTTACATAAAATCTGTCACATTAATACTGCTAATCACTTATGGCTAAGAAAGTACATATTTATTTAATATAGTACAGGAGGAAACATTTCTAACATGTCTTATGGATCTTGGTGTAATAGGTACCGGTATTTATTTTGAAGTAACATAATACTTGTCTTACTCAGATGAGCTTATTTAGTCTTAATATAGCTACAAGAAATTGATAGTTCAATGCATCCCCTCATTTTTTGGAATTTTAGTTAAACCCAATCCAAACAAAATTCCTAACTGAAGTGTAAGTTTAAGAGTCTCAACATACCTCCTTGTGTACTTATGATAAGGAATAAAATTATCTAATATAAACTGAAAATGTTCACAAGTGAGTCACGGGCAGTGGCTTAGCAGCATAGCTAAATGCTGCTTTACACAATGCAAAACTATGCAAACATTGCTTTGCTGATTCACAATGGCATGTTTAAGAATTTGAATTTCACTGCTTTCAAAGGGGTGCTTTAGACGGAAATAAATTTCCACACATTGTCACACATCTTTTTGATTTTTTAGGGTGGAAATAACCCTACCTGCTAGGCACAGGCCCTTGCCTAACACTGCCCTGTCAAGTAGAGGATTCAAGGTGGACTTCTGAAACATTTAAGCATTGAAAACAGAGAACTGGTACTCCATCTGGATACTCCTTTCTTACAAACTAAGCACCAATGTAAATCACATTGTAGGAGTGTGGTATAAGGAAGGTATTTTGTCAGACAATAGTCTGTTGTCTTTGGCGATTTTAAAATTAGGTACTGTAGTGAAAAATGGCTTTATATCCTATCTAACAGTAAAGCTGAAAACTAAGGGGTGTCAACACGAGGAAATCTGCAGGTGCTGGAAATTCAAACAACACACACAAAATGCTGGTGGAACACAGCAGGCCAGGCAGCATCTATAAGGAGAAGCACTGTTGACGTTTTGGGCCGAGACCCTTCGTCAGGACTAACTGAAAGGAAAGATACTAAGAGATTTGAAAGTAGTGGGGGGAGGGGAAAATGCAAAATGATAGGAGAAGATCAGAGGGGGTGGGATGAAGCTAAGAGCTGGAAAGGTGATTGGCGAAAGTGATACAGAGCTGGAGAAAGGAAAGGATCATGGGACGGGAGGTGTGACAGTTTTAGTTTAAAATACAGTCTAATGAAAAGCAATAAAATGAAGAGAATTTTAGACGACTCACCCTGTTGCTTAGTTCATCATTGTCAGTGTAAATGGCAAGTTGTCGAGCTGCTTCACCCCCTTCACCAAAGAATATGGTCAATAAGACAAGAATGTCATAACCATACCTTCCATTAAAATTTTTGAAATCTTCAATAAGATTTGGCCGCGATAGGAAATCCTGCAACCACAGATAAGTAATCAGTGACTAAAAATTTAATCAACTAAAAGTTAAAGTTTGATGATAATCACTAACTGATTTTAAAACTAGTACAAACTCCAAGGATATATATGAACATACTAACAGGCCTATCTATTTTTTAATCTTTTCCTACTCCCTGGACATCAAAATCAGTCCCGGTCCCTCAACATTACTTCAACTGAAGTCAGCTAATCAAGAAAAATGGGATTTTTTAAAAAGTATAACTATGACAATAGTGGCCAGTTCATTATCATTACCATAATTCAGAATCTTATCCAAATTAAACACAATATTTCTGTGAAATCAAGACCTATGATGCACAAAAGGAAAATTTTTTGAATAATTATTGATACAGGACTATTGGCATAAAAATAAACATAATCAAAATTAATTAAATATTAAAAACAACAATAACTTGCATATATGGTATATGCAATATGATAAAAGCGTGACTAACAGTACTCTGGATGAATTAATGTACTTAGGATAAAATACAAAGTTCTAACAAGGGACCATCGGAACAGTTAAAGGGAAAAACACCACCATCGGGACTCTCTTTGTCTTCTTTCAATGCGACTATGGAGCTTAAATCAGCTGTGGTTCAGTTGTTATCACTCTTACTTATGTCAGAAGGTTGAACTCAAATTCCTGAGATATAACTCTGAACGTCTAGCTGATGCAGTACCAAGGAAGTGCAGCGGTATCAGAGGTGCCACATTCCAGGTTAGATGTTAAACTGAAGCCTTCTTTATTAGATACAAATGATTTATTGATAATATTTTGAAGACTTATATTTGTTCAAAATTTTCCAAGATTCACCACATCAGATAAAAACTAGTCATTAATACATTGCTCTTGTGGAAAAGTGCGCACAAACTGTTGGCTTCATTTGCACTGTTACAATAGCAAGTATTCTTCAGAAGTAATTCACTGGATTTAAAATATGTCAGGAATTGCAGAAGGGTCTATGAAAAGTACAATGTAATTATATAATTATGATTTTCTTTAAAGGAAATATGGGTTTTCGATTTTAATATTAATAAGAAAGAGACAATCTCTGAAAATGCAGCCCTTCTTTTCTGCACTGCATGAAGTGCCAGTCTAGATTATGTCTTCAAATCTCTGCAATAGAACCTGAACACATAACCTGCCTCTGAAGTAACAGTACAGCCTGAGTTTACACCAATAAAGACACCAGTTGGGTCATGTATGATAATACATTGTGGTAAAAGGAACAACACTGCGGACTATTATCTAAATGGGGAGAAAATTCAAACATCAGAAGTGCAAAGGGACTTAGGAGTCCTCCTGCACGACTCCCAGAAAGTTAATTCACAGGCTGAGTCTGTGGTAGAGAAAGCAAATACAATGTTGGCATTTATTTCAAGGGGAATAGAATATAAAAGCAAGGAGATAATGCTGAAGCTTTATAAGACACTAATCAGGCCACACTTGGAATGTTGTCAACAGATTTAGGCCCCTTAGTTCAGAAAGGATGTATTGTTATTGGAGAGAGTCCAAGGAGGTTCACAAGGATTATCCGGGAATACAGGGGTAACAAATAAGGAGCATTTGGCAGCTTTGGCCAGTACTCACTGGGATTTAGAAGAATGTGTGGGGATCTCATAGAAACGTACCGAATTTTGAAAGGACTAGATAGGGTGGATGTGGAGAGGATGTTTCCTCTGGTGGGGGTATCCTGAACTAGATGCCACAGTCTCAAAATTGAGGGGTGACCTTTTAGAACAGAAGTAAGGAGGAATTTTTTTAGCTGAAGAGTGGTGAGTCTGGGGAATGCTCTGCCACAGACTGCAGTGGAAGCCAAATCCGTGGGTGTATTCAAAACCGAAGTTGATAAATTCCTGATTGGTTGGGGCATCAAGGGATATGGGGAGAGGGAAGGTGTATGGGTTGAATGGGATCCGGGATCAGCCATGATGGAGCGGACTCGATGGGTTGAATGGCCTAATTCTTTTCCTATGTCTCATGGTCTAAGACATGGTTTGGGATAGATGGGGTTGTCCCTGATATGATTGGAAGGAACTAAAGGGAAGACTTTACAGAGTTAAAAGTAAGTGGTGTTTGTGATAGATACAAGTATCACAGACAGATGTTCAATTCAGGAGCAAAAAGGATGCCAAACTATCAACACGTGTTCAAAACAGAATAGCGTTGTTTTCCTCAGTCTTTTCCATTAGTTTGGCGACATGGTATAACATTATCAGATGGCACAGTGCTAGATGACTATGAGCTTTACTGCCTTATCAAACATATATATGAGAGTATGAAAAATGACAGCCATGACAGAATACATGAAGCTTAATATCACTTCAGCATTAGCCACTGTCACAAAACTGCACCTTTGTCCATACTTACACAGTGTCTCTCATTACCTCTGACAGAAAATCCCAGTTGTAACAATTGACAGAGACCAAACAGCTGAGTTTTTGGGAAGATTTTACAAATTATCCATGTCAGTTTCACTAGAAAGCCTGCATTGTTCTAAACCAAAATTTATACGTAGTAAATATGGCCTTGTCTATTCATTCGTCCCACTAATCTCTCTCCTGGCACTTATCCCTGCAAGCAGCCAAAGCGCTGCGCCTACCCATTCACCTCCTCCCTCACCTCCATTCAGGGCCTCAAACAGCCCTTCTAGGTAAAGTAACACTTTGACTGCGAATCTGCTGGGGTTGACTATTGTGTCCAGCGCTCCCGATGTGGCTGCCTCTACACTGGTGAGACCCATCATAAATTGGGGAGACTGCTTCAGCAAACACTTCCACTCCATCCGTGGAAAGCAGAACTTCCTGCTGGCCAAGTAATTTAATTCCCATTCCAACATGTCGGTCCATGGGCTCCTCTCGTACCACCCTAAGGGTGGAGGAGCGATACCTTATCTTCCGGCTGGGTAGCCTCCAACCTGATGACGTGAATATCACTTTCTCCTATCAATTAAGAAAAATTCCCTCCCCCTGCCCTCTTCTTCTATTCCCCACTCTGGCCTCTTACCTCTTCTCAACTGCCTATCACCCTAGTGACCCTCCTCCTTCCCTTTCTCCTATGGGCCACTCTCCCCTCCTATCAGATTCCTTTCTGTCCAGCCCTTTACCTTTCTCACCAACCGGGCTTCACCTATCAACTTATAGCTATCCTCCTCCTCCTCCCCACACTTTTTCATTCTGATGTCTTCCCCTTTCCTTTCCAGTCCTGAAGAAGGGTCTTGTGGGATTGAGTTTAACAGCCGAGAGGTAATGTTGCAGCTATATACGACTCCAGTCAGACTCTACTTGGAGTACTGTGCTCAGTTCTGGTCGCCTCACTACAGGAAGAATATGGAAGCCATAGAAAGGGTGCAGAGGAGATTTACAAGGATGTTGCCTGGATTGAGGAGCATGCCTTATAAGAATAGGTAGAGTGAACTCAGCCTTTTCTCCTTGGAGCGACGGAGGATGAGAGGTGACCTGATAGAGGTGTATAAGATAATGACAGGCATTGATCGCGTGGATAGTCAGAGGCATTTCCCCAGGACTGAAATGGCTATCACGAGAGGGCATAGTTTTAAGGTGCTTGGAGGTAGGTACAGAGGAGATATCAGGGGTAAGTTTTTTTACGAAGAGAGTGGTGAGTGCGTGAAATGGGTCGTGGGCGGCGGTGGTGGAGGCAGAAACGATAGGGTCTTTTAAGAGACACCTGGATGGCTACATGGAGCTTAGAAAAATAGAGGGTTATGGCTAAAGCCTAGGTAATTCTAAGGTAGGGACACGTTCGGCACAACTTTGTGGGCCAAAGGGCCTGTATTGTGCTGTATGTTTTCTATGTTTCTATGACCCAAAATGTTGACTGTTTATTTCCTTGATGCTCTCTGACCTTCTGAGTTCCTCCAGCGTTGTGTCTGTGTTGTTTTGGATTTTCAGCATCTGCAGAATTTTGTGTGTTCTTTTATATTCCAGAAGCTAATTAAAAGGATTTCCTACAGTGCCTTTGAACATATAATGCTTATCAAGAGTAACTATTACAATGAGGGGACACATAATGTGATAACTGACTGAAGCTTGAAATATAACAGATCAGTAAAATGTACCTCACAGATGCACTGCATTCATTGTAAAAATTAGTTCAGTTACTTATTTTTCAACTCCTTGGTTAGTTAGTTTTTAAAAAAAATTTTTAATTAGTTTTTTAAAACATTTTACAAAATTAAAAACCCCAAATCCCAACGAGGAGCATTAATACAGTGCAAAATTAAGCATACAATAACAATATGCTACAAAGGAAGAGAATTTAACAAAAAAGCACCTAAATTAAAGACAAGTGAGCTTAGTGTCCTCCCCAAGCCCCACAACACAAGAAAAAAACAACATCAACTCCAGACCAACCACCACACAATATAGAGAGTATAAGTCAGGACAGTCAAACTCCCAGACTGTGAATACACTTAGCAACAGAGGATAATAATGCCTACTACCAGAAGAAAAAAAAAGGGAGCTGAAAGCAAGGGACCGAAAAGAAGAAAAAAAAAGAAAAAAAAACCCTAGACAAGAGGAAGGTTATGAAAGTACTCGATAAAAGGTACCCAGACCTTATGGAACTTTAGATCCGAATTAAGAACTGAATAATGAATTTTTTCGAGGTCCAATCAGGCCATAATGTTGTTAAGCCATTGCGCATGAGTGGGCGGGGCAACATCTCTCCATCTAAGGAGGATCAAGCATCTAGCCAGGAGAGAAGTAAAGGGTAGTATTCGGCATTTGGTCGAACCCAGACATAAATCTGTCTCGCCCCAAAAACCGAACAGAGCAATTAAGGGGTTTGGTTCTAGGTGCAGATTCAGAATACCCGATAATGTAGTGAAGACATCTTTCCAGAATTTCTCCAAGCTAGGACAGAACCAGTACATATGGATGAGAGAGGCCACGCCCCTCTTGCATTTATCACAGAGCGGACTAATGCCAGGGTAGAATCGAGATAGTTTAGATTTAGACATATGGGCTCTATGAACAATCTTAAACTGTAAAAGGCAATGGCGAGCACAAAGGGAGGTTGAGTTAACCGATTTGAGAACTGAGTCCCAGCTCTCCTCGGATAAGGAGATATTTAAATCCTGCTCCCAGGCCATTTTAATTTTATCCACAGGGGCCCGTCGTAAGGCTGCTAGTTTATCTCGGATAATTGATATTAAACCTTTACCTAGTGGATTAATGGAAAGAAATAGGTCCATAGCATTTTTCGCAGGCATTTCAGGAAAGTTAGGAATTAAAGGAGCAGTAAAGTGTCGGATTTGGAGATATCTGAAAAAGTGAGCGTTAGGCAGGTTGAACTTAACAGAGAGCTGCTGAAAAGAAGCAAAGCAGTTATCAATGAAGAGATCTTCAAAATGTCTAATGCCCTTCTTATACCAAACATAGAATGCTGAATCGTACGTAGTAGGTAAAAAAAGGTGATTATGTGCGACAGGGCTAGAAACGGAAAACCCCTGGAAACCATAGCATTTCCTGAACTGAGCCCATATATGCAAAGTGTGTCTAACAAGAGGATTAGCTATTGATCTGGGCAGACTGCTAGGGAGTGCAGAGCCAAGAAGTGCAGATATAGATAATTCTTTGGTGGAGCTCAACTCCATTGCCACCCAGTTAGGGCACTCGGGTTGACCGTGGAAGGAAGACCAGAAGGCAGCACAACGTATATTAGCTGCCCAGTAATATAAGCGAAAGTTAGGTAAAGCCATGCCACCCTCTTTTTTAGATTTTTGGAGGTGGATTTTATTAATTCTAGAGCACTTATTCTGCCACAGATATGACAAAATAATAGAGTCTAAGGAATCAAAAAAAGATTTAGGAATAAAAATTGGGATAGATTGAAATAAGTATAAAAATTTGGGGAGAACATACATTTTAACAACATTAATACGACCTACCAAAGACATAGATAGAGGTGACCATTGTACCAGACTCTGTTTTATAGCATATGAAAGATTGACAAAGTTTTCACGAAAGAGATCTTTAAACTTCCTTGTGACTGTAATTCCAAGATAAGTAAATTGATTATGGACTACTTTAAAAGGGAGATCACGAAATATTAGTTCTTGTGCTTCTTTATTAATTGGGAAAAGTTCACTCTTATGTAAATTGAGTTTATAGCCAGAGATCTGGCTAAACTGGTCAAGAAGTGAAAACATTAGAGGTAAGGATGTAGACGGATTTGAGAGAAAGAGTAATAAGTCATCAGCATAGCGAGAAACTTTATGCTCAACACCCCCTCTCCAAATCCCGGTCAATTCAGGACAATTTCGAAATGCTATCACCAGAGGTTCTATAGCCAAATCAAAGAGAAAGGGACTTAAGGGGCATCCCTGACGGGTGCCACGTTTGAGATTAAATACTTGGGATTTCTGAAAATTGGTTAGAACAGAAGCAGTAGGACACAGGTACAGCAATTGGATCCAAGAGATGAAACTTTGGCTGAGGTCAAATTTTTCTAAGACTGCAAAAAGGTAGTTCCACTCTATACGATCAAATGCTTTCTCCGCATCAAGGGAGATAACACATTCAGGAGTCCCAGTTGGAGCTGAGTATAAAATATTAAATAGACGCCGAATGTTAAAAAAAGGGAGACGGTTTTTAATAAAGCCTGTTTGGTCATCAGAGATAATGGAGGGAATAACGGTTTCTAATCTATGAGCCAACACTTTAGCTAAGATCTTTACATCAACATTGAGCAGAGAGATCGGCCTGTACAAGGAACACTCTGTTGGGTCTTTGCCCTTTTTTAAAAGAAGAATAATAGATGCCTCATTGAAAGAGGGTGGCAATTTGCCGTAATTAAACGAGTCAGATAATACTGAAAGTAACTGAGGAGAAAGAAGTGAAGAGAATGATTTATAAAATTCTACAGGGAACCCATCAGGTCCAGGAGATTTCCCTGAGGACAGTGCAGAAATTGCAAAAGATATTTCTTCTGGTGATATAGGTGCATTGAGTTTGGCTTTGAAATCAGATGAAAGTGAGGGGATATTCAGATTCTGTAAAAATTGATCCACAGAGATATTGTCATTCAGAGATTCAGAGAAATAAAGCCGAGAATAAAAATTATTAAATGCGTCATTAATTTCTAAATGATCCGATGTAAAGTCTCCGTTCTCCTTCCGGATCTTTGTAATATGTTGTTTGGCTTTGGAACACCTCAGCTGATTGGCTAGGAATTTACCAGACTTATCCCCATGAATGTAAAAGCGACTCTTGCTTTCGAGAAGTTGGCGTTCGACAGGTTGAGTGGACAGAAAGTTAAATTTAGTTTGGAGTTCAACGCGCTTCTTGTATAATTCAGGGTTCTTAGTTTGGGCATATATTTGATCCAAATCTTTAATCTGGTTAATGAGGTCTGCTCGATCTGCACGGGATCTTCTATTGAGATTTGCTGTGTAAGAGATTATTTGACCCCTCAGATATGCTTTCATGGCATCCCAGACAATCTGGGATGGCACTTCAGGTGATGTATTAGTGTTAAAATAAAAGGTTATCTGATCCTTAATAAATTTTACGAAATCATCATCCGATAATAAAGTTGAATCGAACCGCCAGTGTTTATTCCTCTGAGGGAGACCAGGAAAGTTCAGAGAGAGGGTAATTGGGGCATGGCCAGAAATCAGTATACTCTGATAGTCACAAGAGTGGGCAAATGGGATAAGTTGGTTATCGAGTAAGAAATAGTCAATTCTAGTGAAGGTATGGTGAACATGTGAGAAAAAAGAATAATCTCTCTCTGTAGGATGGAGGAAACGCCATATATCAGAGATACCAAAATTAGAGAGAAACGATTGAATAGCTAAGGCAGATTTAGTAGGTGATCTGGTAACAGAGGACGATCGGTCCAGTTTAGGATCCAACCAACAGTTGAAGTCGCCACCCAGTATAAGAGAGTATGAGTTTAAGTCTGGTAGTGAGGAGAAAAACCGTTCAAAAACGTTAACATCATCAAAGTTGGGGGCATACAGGTTTGCTAGTGCAACTTTAGTGTTATATAGTTTACCAGAAACAATAATAAAACGGCCATTTGTATCAGATATTTTATTATGGAGTTCAAAAGGAATATTTGAGTTAATAAGAATGGAGACTCCCCTAGCTTTAGCAGCAAAGGATGAATGAAAATGCTGACCCGCCCACTTTGACAGAAGCCGGGAGTTATCAAAACAACGAATATGAGTTTCTTGGAGGAAAGCAATGTCAGCTTTGAGTTGTTTAATATGTGAGAATACCTTCCTCCTTTTAACAGGGTGGTTCAATCCCTTTACATTCCAGCTCACGAATTTAAGTGCACTAGCCATTATCAATTACTAATGCATAAAAGGCAGCAGGCATATAAAAAGTCAAGCAGTACAATAGCAGTCTGGGAGCAGAGATGTAAACATAGATTCATAAAGTCAAAATATAAACATGTCCTGAGCAATAAAGAGAAACAATAAATACAGTGAGTGATGTTGGAACTGGAAAACCCACCCCACCCGCACAACCCAAAACTAAACGGCTACCAAAACAAGTAGCTAGCTCTACCAAAAAAATTAACCCAAATACAACTTCCAGATCTGTGTCATTAACAACAGTTCCATATAAATACTATGGCAAATAGTAACTAGTTTATGCACTAGAAAACATAACTACAGATTAGAACACCTTCTGCAGAAATATAAAACTTAATACAGAGAAAATCGGAAGAAGACCAAAACTAACATTAGTTTTTTTTTAAAAACAGCATTTCATTTTTATTCATGACCGTGTAAATATGTTTTGAATGTGAGTACTGAGAATTAAATTAGGTACTTGTCTTGTTCAATTCTATTTTATATGAGTATCTATTATTTTACTAGTACTGATGACAAGTTAAAAATTGCATGCTCAACCCGTCTCTGATTCAAACAACCAGTGAAAAGTATACTGTAAGATGTGGCTTTGATCCGAGGAGCCAGCCATCATCTTCTCCAGGACAATTACTGATGAAAAATAAAAGCTGCCCTTTGCATTTTATCACTCATGTCCCATCATTTTTTTAAATAACATAAAAGTCTGCATTTGTTGTACTGATTTAACATTGTCAAAGAGATGCATTTTGCTAATATTTAGTGGACTATCTATTTTAGAGATACTTATGGGAAAGGATCTCCTTTTCTGGTTATTTACATCTCTCTGATCACTAATTTCATATTGGGGTCATTAGAGTGGATAGAGATACTCAACATTGTGTAGATCATTCTATTCAACATCAGATTTTTCAGAATACTCAGGCGTATAAGCCTTTATCATCAGCATACTAATTTGAACTAGACAGTCTGAGCAGAAGTATTAGCGAAGTAATAGCTTGGTAAATGGTATGCAGCATTACAGTCAAATCAAAGTTCCTGAATTCCAGATTATTTTGACATGTTGGTGAAAAGACAGTTAATTCCAAGTATCATATTAACAGTAAGAGCAGGAAAATAAGCTTATAATCTGCATTAATGTATGCTTCCATCACACCGCACACTGCACAATAGGATAAATTAGTGGAAAAGTCACTTCCTTTCCATTACATAACTAGAGCGCAAGTTGTCAGAAAGATTTCCAGCTACCATATCCGTGTTCAACTGATTTTTCTACAGCAATAATTTAAGATTCCTTCTACAAGCAATAAGATGTTGGATAATAACAGAATATTGATTGCAATTGCAGTTTGCCAAGCAAAAAAATAACCAGCACAATTTCTAATTAATTAAGACAATTATATATGACAAACCTCTAGAATGAGCGCAATATGTTTAGATTGAACTTTTGTCATAAACTATATTAAAAACTGAATAACAATTCAACTTCAAGGTGTCATATGAAATAGGAAAAAGGTTGAAAAAATGTTCAGGATTTTATCTGAATTTACAGTAACTCATTTTTAATCATGTCCAATGGAATATTATGAATGTGATGACTAGGATTTCAATTATGTATATCTTGTTCAATTCTATTTTATAAGTATTATTTTTTTAAGATAAATCCTTTAATACTTATTGCTGTCAAGTCAGAAACGTTACACTTGATAAATCCCTGACTCTGTCAACCAGTGAACAGAATAGCTGAGAGTCTGAACCAAGGAACCTCCAGAAACGCAGCCCATGAAGATGATAGTTCATCACCGCAAAGGGTTGCAGCCCGAAATGTCGTCTGTACTTTTTTTCTATAGATGCTACCCGGCTTGCTGAGCTCCTACAGCATTTTGTGTATGTTGTTCAGATTTCCAGCATCTGCAGATTTTCTCTTGTTTGTTCTTAAGGGCAATTAGGATTGAACAATAAATGCTGTCCTTGACAGCTAATCCCATTCCCATCAATGAAAATTAGGGAGGTAACTCTTTGAAATCCTCTGTTGGTTATTTTCACGAGTCCTCTGAGTCGTTACTTAATAAATATGAGAAAAAAGTGAAAATTCAGCACTTCTAACTTACATTACAAATTCATTGACTAAGGGGGATAACAAGATCAAGTTCAAGTTTGATGTGCTTTTATTTAAACAGCTTAATAGATGATAGGCAGTTGCAAGAACTCGATATGTGATGTATATTGTGTCCTTAGCTTTTGAAGTTCAGTTCTATTGAACTTCAGAAATTAAAGGAAGTGTGCAAGTATTATAATATCACACATAACAGATCAAAGGTGAATTTTTACCCAAGTATCTCTGGAACAATCCTGATCTTATCACTTTCGAAGCAAGGCTTCATTTTGACTACTGAAATGCACACCACTTTTTCCAGCAAATTAACTAGTTTGTAATATGTTAACACTTGAAAAGGGCTATTGAATCCAATGATTAGATCATTCAATAACTGTCATTAGTGCCAGTTAATACAAAGTCAGAGACAAATACAAAGTCACCTTTAATAAATTGCTATTTCCAAATATTTCGTGAATTACTACATGCCATGTCTAAGCACCTAGTCAACTGAATATAAAGTGTTCAAGTGAATGTTGTGTTCATTAGACACTGGATTACATGATGAAATTTCCAGATATAAATACGGTTCCTTTCTCGTCCTACTGATATCTCACTATGTTCTCTGTTGAATTTCGTTTGTCACTCAACAGGTGAGAGGCCTGTACCTCTCCACATTTATTTGATTTCTTTTGCAAAGCAGCATATTACTCAGTTGAGAGAATTACTTCAGTATTCAGAGAAAAGCCTCTGTTAAAAATGATGTGCTTTTGATTTGAATCACTTTTTCAGTAAATCACAAGCATTGGGATACTCCAGCTCCTTGCTGCCAGAGAGCAAGGGCAAATATTTGAAATACTTAATCCAACAAAATGCCTCCAAATTTTAGTCAATTGGGCAAGTGCAACTTTTATGATGTGAAGTCTCTTACAAGTTGAGAAGATTACGTAGAAGACAAAAATCAAGACACTTCAAGTTCATAAACAGATACAAATGGAGAGAGCTCATATTAATTCTGGAAATCTCTCAGTTTTATTTTTCCAGTGAATAAAGTTGGTACAGCATTCCTATTTAAAATTCTGTTAATAAAGCTGACATTTAGAATGTGAAGAAAAGAAAATAATGATAATATCAATTTATTATGAATTCTTATGTAGGGGTCTCAATTTGTCATGAGAAAAAAATCACAGTAGCAACAAAACAAATCTTAATTATCCACAATTTATACTACATATTTAACATCTCACAGAAACCTCGTGTTTGATATTCCATTCTTGTGTCATGATTCAGTAATGTTTTCTATCACCCTATTTAAAATGCCTCGAGTTTCTTTCAAATTAAAATGTAAGGTTACAATAGATTTCTTTATATACAAGTGTTCATCTTTCAGATCTCATTAAGTGGTAAAATTATCTCTGCAAATCAAGCCTTGCAGTTCTGTATATCATGTTGCCAAATTTGATTGGTTCTATCTTCAAAGTGTAAATAAGATGCACTTTAACTCCAGCAGTTTTTCTTCATCAGTATTATCCACTATCCCCTACTGTCAGATATTGCTTTTTTATCCCAGGTCCACATTATTATTTTCTGAGTTCAACCCCTTCCTAAAGACCTATATTCTAATATCATTGCACTTGCAATAGAGACAGTTGGCATCTCTTGAATTAAATATCTAACTGCATGTATGTACATCCCATACAGACTGCGTAATCTGCACTGGCTTCAGAAACTAGCTGAAACTTTAGCATTCAACATAATTTCAGTACCATAATTGAAGAGAGGGAAAAAAGAAGAAAGTTAACATCTTTGAATGGATATAGGCAATAAGATTGAGGAGAAGGTAATGAGATCAGTACAGGGCAAAGGCATTAAGGGCAAAACTGATGGGATTGAAGATGGAGGCAATGGGGTTGAAGAAAAGGGCAACAGGATCGAGGGAGAGTCTGACATGATCAAAAGAGAAGGTGAGGGGAGAGAGGACAGAAGCAATGGGATCATGGGAAAAGGCAAGGGGATTTATGGTAGTAATCAAGGAATTAAAGATAGATGGGGAAAATATGCTGTTATGTAGATGATATCAACTTTACATTAAAATCAGAAAGGGGTGAAGTAAACAAGAGATGAACTGGCTACAAACTAGAAAAAGATACAAGCAAAAGAGCTAAGATACATAGCAACACATGCAACAATGGTAGAAAACCAACAAAAGAGAAAAATATCTCAAACATGCATATGGAAGGTATGAAGAGTCAACAGGTCTTTTTCAGCTCTGATCCAAAAGACAGAAGGCAAGGAATAGAAAAGGAACTGAGAAAGACAGAGACAGAATCAATAACACAAACACATATATAAGATGCAGAACATACATCAACTGACTAAGAAAAGCCATGGGATATCCACTAATGTTATTACAAAATTGCATTTCCAAGACAGCTCAGCAGCCCATGCGTTGTTAAACTAATATACAAGTATGCTAATGTACAATATATTCTAGCAATGAATTGCATATGTTGATATGAAAAGATCTCTACATAATTTTTTGCCAAAGGCTCTTTTAGAAATTGTTGCTAATTTCCACCTACTGTTAACAAATAAAATGTTGCAAAATAAGAGTTTAGAAATCTATTAACAATGCTGTTTTCTTGACTAACCACAATTACAAAATAACAAGGGAGAAACTTGACAGATTGACTTTCTCCACAGAAAGAATGCTGATATTTCCAAGGATGGTGACAGGGCTGTTGAAAGCTTTAACTTCAATGGCTCAATATTGCTTTTCAAACATTTCCAAATGATGATGAGATTTCCATTTTAGAGGATAGCATTGCTACTACTGAAAAGAATGTTAATAATCACAGCAGTGAAGTTGCCATATAAAATCCAAATGCTGTGGATATAGGATCAAAAGTCCTGATGAAGAGCCTCGGCCCAAAACATTGACTGTTTACTCTTTTCCATAGATGCTGCCTAGCCTGCTGAGTTCCTCCAGCATTTTGTGTGTGTTGTTTAGGAGTTCTGAATCTGCAGATTTTCTCGAGTTTGTTAGTTTAAATGTACATGTCTTTAACTGAGGACATCCTCCATCATGTTGTATGGCTGCACAGTCTCACTTAATGGGACAGAGTCCTGGAGTCATAAAGCAACACAGCATTAATATAGACCTTCCGGCCAAATAAATCCAAGCTGGCCATGGTACACAACAAGTTAATGCCAACTTCTTGCATTTGGTCATATCCCTCTAAGTCCGCCCCTCCAAGTAGCTATCCAAGTGTTTCTTAACTGATGCTATTCCACCTGCCTCAACCTCTTCCTCTGGCATCCTGTCCTATATATTTAACACCCTTCATGTGAAAAAGTTGTCCCTCAGGTTTTCCCCCTATCACCCTAAATTTATGCCCCCTCAATTTGAACTCACCACCCTGAGGAGTTACTATCCACCTCTATGCCTCTACACCTCACATAATTTTAAACATTTCCATACGATCATCCTTCATTCTCCAACATTCCAAGGTATAATGACCTAGCCTGGTCAATCTCTCCTTATAACTCCGACACTCTAGTCTGGAAAAATCCTTGTAGAGTTCTTTTTCTGCACTCTTTCCAGTTTAACCACACCTTTTATATAACAGGGTGACCACAACAGTGCATAGTAATCTGAATGTGGCCTCACCAACTTATACAACACAACATAACTTCCCGACTCCTATACACTAATGAAGGCCAGCATGTTATACATTTTTTTCACCACCCTGTCTACATGACACTGCTTTCAATGAACTATGGACTTGTACTCCTTGGTCTCACTGATCCATTACACTTCCTAGCTGGTTTGACTTTCCAAAATGCATCACTCCACACTTATTTGTATTGAAGTCTATTTGCCATTTCCAGGCCTACTGCCCTCGTGGACCAAAATCCTTTGAAATCTACAATAACCTTCTTCACTATCAACAACAACACCTAATTTTGCAGTATCTGTAAACTTGCTCATCAAATTTTGTGCATTTGCATCCAAATCATTTATATAAATAATGAATAAGTCCACTCAGTGGCCACTTCTGTTCCTAAATAAAGTGGCCACTGTGTGTATATGTATTCATGGTCTTCTGCTACTATAGCCCACCCACTTCAAGGTTCAACATGCTCTGAGGTCAGAGATGCTTTACAGTATGCCCACTGTTGTAACACGTAGTTATTTGAGTTACTGGCACACTCCTGTCACCCAATCTCCTCTGACCTCTCTTATTAACAAAGTGTTTTTTCCCCACAGAGGCACCATTCACTGGATGTTTTTTTTTTGTTTTTCACACCATTCTCTGTAAACTCTAGAGACTGGAGTACGTGAAAATTCAGGAGATCAGCAGTTTCTGAGATACCCAAACCCATCTGCCACCAATCACCATTCCATGGTCAAAGTCACGTAGATCACACTTCTCCATTCCGATGTTTGCTCTGAACAACAACGAAACATTGACCATGTCTGCATGCTTTTATGCATTGAGATGTTGCCACAGGATTGGCTGATTAGGTATTTGCATTAATGAGCAGGTGTACAGGTGTACCTAATAAAGTGGCCACAAGGTATATAAATAATGATATACATAACAAATGGACATAGATGTGGAACAGATCTGAAAGTCCAGAACTGGTTATCTATGAGGTGCTAAGGACCATCAGATTAACAGAAATAAATGATGTTATAATCTATAACATCATTGCCCAATATATATTCACTATTCTATTGTTATCAAGTTTGGGGATTAAATGAGTAGGAGCTGATGATGGTGCTTCCATGCAGCTACAGGGAATTGAGTTCTATCATGACCTAGGGTTATTTGTATGGACTTACAGATTGTCCCTATGACTGCTTGAGTTTGCCTGGCCTGCTGAGTACCTCCAGCATTTTGTGTGTGTTGCAGAAGAGATGATGACTAGGGTGATGGAAGTCCCTGAAGATGGATGCTACTTTCCTGCAACAATGCTCTGTGTAGATGTGCTCAATGATTGAGTGGGTTTACCCATGATGGATTGGGCCATATACACTACTTTTTGTAGGATTTTCTGTTCAAGGACATTGGTGTTTCCATTCCAGGCTGTGATGCAGCCAGTCAATATATTCTCCATCATACATCTACAGAATTGTCAAAGTTTTAGAATGTTCGCAAACTAAGGAAGTAGAGGCCTTGCTATGCTTTCTTTGTAATTGCACTTACATGCTGGGTCCAGGACAGGTTGTCCAAAATAAAAATGCAGAGTAATTTATGGTTGCTGACCCACTCCACTTCTGATCCTCCAATGAACCTCTGGTTTCTCCTTCTGAAATCAATAATCAGCTCCCTGGTCTTGCTGACAATGCATAAGAGGTTGTTGTTGTGGTACCAACTGAGCCAGATTTTCAATCTCCTACATGCTGAGTCATCACCACCTTTGATTCAGCCTACAACAGTGTCATCAACGTACTTGAACACGGCATTGGTACAACCAACTGCAGTCACACCAATTCAGTCATGAATGGTAATGCATAATTAAAAAGTTAATGGCAGGGGAAAGCTCCTAGAACATCCCAGTTCTCAGTGATGATGAGTTATAGTCTGTGAGCGATGAAGCAAAAGTTGAAACATTTGCAATAACAGCAATAACTAAATGCTGAATAAATGACCCATCTACTGCTGAGACGCCAAGCATCACAGAAGCCAGTTTCCAGCCAAAATATTTCACTCTATGTGATATCAAGAAATAGATGAGACCCCTGGTTATAGCAAAAAGGTAAGTGACCCGGCATTAGCTCAGCTGTGGTACTAAAGGCCTGCACTTTAGAAAATAGAATGAGGCTCCACCTTTAGCTCAACAATCCCAATACAGCTTCAACATATAAATCCAGGCAACAATGCAAAAAACTTGCCTAGGTGTCTTCTTTAGATAGGATAAGTAGTCAAATCTTTTTTCTGAGCAGGGGAGTCTAGAACCAGAAGATACAGATTTAAGGACAAAGGCGAGACTTAGGTTTTTCAAAGGTTTCAAATAATTCAAAGTTTATTTATTATCAAAGTACATATGCAGTATACAATCCTGAGATTTGCCTTCCACATAGACAGTCTTGAAACAGAGAACCATGGACCAGTTCAAAGAAAAACATCAAATCCCCCCCTCACCCCACATGTAAACAAAACCAAATTGTGCAAATGACAGCAAAAAAAAAGTGAAAACACCGAATATAAAAACACAAAATCAAAAGGCATATTTCAGTTCCGCTCAGTGTTCATTATCTACAGGCAGCCACGATTCAAAAATCATTCAAAATAACAACAAATGAAAGGAGCAACCAGAACTAGAGCACATTGAAAAGTGAAGAGCCCAATCTATGAACCTTCCTCTGACAGCATCAAAGGGGAAAGGAAGGGCGGAGAGGGGATCGATCATTCATTTGCACCAACTTTCCCTCAGGACCAGCGAGCGGGAGGGAGAGAGAGACAGGTGGGCACTTCCCTCCAGCAACAGCAAAGGAGAGGCTGTAAGATGGCGCTGGACGCTCGTTCACCCTCCACACCTGCCTCAATGATTTCACTCTTCCTTGATGCTTTAATCAGTGAGATCGACTAGAGATGGAGTCGATGATGGGCTCACTCTCATCTCTAGGCTTCCTGGCCTCTATGCCACATGCTTCACTTGCAGTCTCATATTGCCCTCTCGGAGACAGCAAAATGCCAGATTGCTGAATTGGCCCAAAAACACAACGCCAGAATAAAGATTTACACAGTGGGTACTGAATATCTGCAACAAGCTATTAGAAGTGATGTTGGAGGCTGTTACAATTTCAATGTTTAAAAGGCATTTAAGGTACTTGGATACGAATAGCATTGGAGGATAAGTGCTTAATCTTGGCAAAGAGCCTTCACAGAGCCAATGCATGGAAACATTGCCATCTGCAGGTTTCACTTCAAGCTGCACACCATCCTGACTTGGAAATACGTCGCTATTTTCTCATTGTCACAGGGTCTAGAGATCCTAGAAATCCCTCACCAACAACACTATAAGGCACCCTTACTTACAGTACATCCTCAAGGTCACTAGATTCACCATATTCAGGTATTATTTATCACAAGCACTGTGAACTCCATTGTTTGTGTTACCAACCAACATACCCAAGGATGTGCTGGGGCAGTCTGCAAGCGTCACAAACAGAATTAGGAATTAGACATTGGCCTTTCCATTGGTGTCCAAGAGCTGAAACAAAAATGGTCTGCAAGCCAAAATGTTTTCTGTAGTATTCTAGGCCACACCAGTAAGTAGAAAATATTCCCAGTCCTTGATACTGAGTATCTTTCCATTAAACTGTAAGAAAATTTGGCGGATGAAGTAGAAAGTCTTGTGCCTACAGGCTGAACACAGCGAGTGGTTTCCACACCACATCCCACCACTAGATTCTCTTTGCACCTCAGCAGTGGAGCACAACTTTCTGGAAGTCGCCTGCATTTACACAATGGAATCTGCTCCCAGACTCCATTGATCTGAATATTAATATTAAAGCTTCAATGAAGAAAGTTAAGAATGGTGCATTTTCAAAATTATTTCTATTGGCAATGATGATTTTAATTATAAGTGGTTTTAGATTATATTACTTTTAAAACTTCTCAATATGTTTATATATTCAATGGTTCATTTTCATTTATTTCAAATATTGCTTTGCTATATTAGTTTATCAATTTTTTTTGGGAGGGGGTGCAAATTTGTTCCAGACCACCTACCTACCTCAGTTACTCCACATAAGGATCTAACAACAGCCAGGAACTTGCCAGAATCTTGTCAACCAGCAAGGTTGCTCTGGATGTGACATTGGCACCCTTTAATTGTAGATGCAAGGGACATGCTCTATGCAAAAAATAAAATTAAGCCAATATTTCAGGAATACCAATCTCACTTATGTTAAATATTGATTTTTTTGGTATTTTTAATTACTCCGGTGATGAGATTATGCAACCAACAACTAGAATAATACCACTTTGTTATGTCTAGTTGAAGATTCACCAAGTTGTGATGAATGGTCCCAGATCTGAAACACCAACTGTCTCTCTTTCCACAAATACTGACTGATCTGCAAATTGTTTCCAGAATTTTCTGTTTTTTTAAAATTTCATATTTTCAGCATCAGTATTTTTTAAAAAATTTTGGTTCCTTTTTTTGCATGTAGTTTTGGTTAAAATGACCTCTCTGCTCCAAAGACAACAGAAACATGTTTTAAACTTTCAATGACATTGTGCACAAGGTCAAGACGCAGTTTATTTATTTTACCAGATGGGTGCAATAGCAGAGTTGCATCACTTGGTGAGTTATCCTTATGGGTAGACTAATGGTCTGGAGGCACAAGTTCAAATCTCACCATAACCACAGAGCATTTAGAAATTCAGCACTGGCAACAATGAATCATAAAGATCTTAGATTATCCATAGAAGTTATCTGTTTTGAGAAAATCTGACATCTTCTCCCAAGCCGACAGATATGCGAGTCCCCATCCACAGCAATGTAATTGACTACTAATCACCAAGAAACAACTATCCTTTCACTTCAATTAAAATTCCTGTGCACCATGAGAATGCTTTCACTTAACCCACTGCAGCAGCTCAAGACAGCCACCTCCACCATCTCAAGATAAATCAGAGATTGGTAATAAATGCTGGTAATGTATGCATTTGAATAAATAAAAACAACTGGAATTGAAATGTGCAAATTTAATACAGAAAAAGGTGAATGAGACTAATAAAAAAATTTTTTAAAAAAAAGGTGAATGAGTAAATCAAGATAACTAGCAGTTTTTTCCATTTTAATATAGACTAACTGGATAGTGAAAGTTGTAAAGACAAATTAATCTGTTCAATAAAGTTAATACTTTAAGCCACTAAAAATCAATTTCTATAAGCAACATACACAAAATACTGGAGGAACTTAACAAGTCAGGCAGCATCTATGGAGGGAAATAAACAGTGAAGTTTTGGGCTGAAATCATTCTCATATTTCTATCAAACACGAGGAAATCTGCAGATGCTGGAAATTCAAACAACACACACAAAATGCTGGTGGAACACAGCAGGCCAGGCAGCATCTATAGGAGAAGCACAGTCGACATTTCGGGCCAAGACCCTTCGTGAGACCCTGATGAAGGGTCTCGGCCTGAAACATCAACTGTGCTTCTCCTAAAGATGCTGCCTGGCCTGCTGTGTTCCACCAGCATTTTGTGTGTGTTGCTCATATTTCTATCAATTGTTTTTGGTAAGGCTAAAGTACAGTCACAATTTATCAATGGTGTAAATGAGATTTCACAAGGATCAACTATAGGTGGAAATGAGAATCAGAATTAGGTTTTATTACTACTGACATACACTCAGTGGCCACTTTATTATGCAGACATTGTCAAGATGTTCAGTTGTTGTTCAGACCAAACATCAGAATGGGGAAGAAAGGTGATCTAAGGGATTTTGGTTGTACAATGATTGTCGATGCCAGACAGAACGGATTAAGTATCTCAGAAATGGCTGATCTTCTAAGGTTTTCATGCAGAACAGTACTAAAGTTTACAGAGAATGGCAGGAAAACAAAGAACATCCAGTGAACAGCAGTTCTATGGGCAAAAGTGCCTTTTTAATGAGAGATGTCACAGGAGAATGGCCAAACTGGTTCAAACTTACAGGAAGGCAACGGTATATCAAACAAGCATATGCTACAACAGTGGTGTACAAAAGAGCATCGCCGAATGCAGAACACGTCAAACCTTGAAGCGGATGAGCAGCAGAAGACCACAAACTTACACGCAGTGACCACTTTATTAGGTACAGGAGGTACCTAATAAAATTACCAGTGTTTGTCAGGACTTTTGATTTGTTTTGCAGCAACAGTACAGCACAAGACATTGAAACAACTATTAAGCTCCAATATAAATAAATAGTGCAAAAGAGGAATAATCATGGACTGATCAGAAATATGGTAGTAGACGGTGAGAAGCTGTACATAAAATGTTGAGTGTGCTTCTTCAGCCTCCTTTTCCCCCTTCCCTGAGGGTAGTAATGAGAAGGTATGTCCTGGATGGTGAGGGTCCTTACTGATGATGGGGACTTCTGAAGAATTCTTCAATGGTGAGGAGGTTTGTGCCCATAATGGAGCTGGCTGAGTTTACAATCCTCGACAGCTTCTTTCAGACCTGTGTATTGGAGCCTCCATGCCAGGTGGTGACGCAACCAGTCTGAAAGCTCTTCACAGTGCATCTGCTAGAACAGGCATGGGCAAACTACGGCCCGTTAAGCTTTTTAATCCGGCCCGCAGAACTTGATGAAATTATATTAATAAACCTTGTTAATGTTTTTTTCCCTGCAATTCTGGCGTTTTCGCCACAACAAAACTAAATCCAGACTTTGATGCGCTGGCTAAAAAGGGAGACCAACAACACTGTTCCCACTAAATTAAAAATAAGTTTCTTCGTTGTGTTATGTAAAAAATGCATTTGAAAATATTTTTTTCAATAAGCCTTACATGTTACATGTCATTTCTGTTAAGTGATGGACATGAGTAGTGCGCAGGTGCACGTACGTTCTCAAAATAAAAAATGCGCTCCAGATCAAATAACGCGCTCCGCATACTGGCGCGCTGTCACTGTTCTGTCCTTGTGCTGGTTGTTGTTGAGTTTTGGCACAGGGGACAATTGAATAAGAAGGAGCAGGACAAGTAGACCTGCATCTCCTACCATTTTTGAAATAAAGACAGTCAGGAGGAGAGTGATGATGATAATATCTTGAAGGATAACAGAATTTTCAGTGCTTTAAAATAATAACTGTTACTATTAAAAAAAGCTGTATTTTATTCATTTAATTTTCAGTGTTTTAAAAGTCATTTCAATAAATAGCTAAATACCATGGGATTTCAAAGACAGATATTTTGTTGTAATGCATTTGTTCATTTTCAATTGAAATTAAAGTACATGTTTTCTACATATCCCATGATATTTTATTTTCTCTTATGAGGTGTATTACCAAAACACTCCGTCCATCTGCTCCTGGTCCGGCCCCCCTGTCAAATTTTAGAACCCTTTGTGGCCCACAAGTCAAAAAGTTTGCCCACCCCTGTGCTAGAATCTTTGGTGGCACCAAGTCTCCTCAAACTCCTCATGAAATATCGCTACTGTCGTGCATTCTTTCTTTTTCAATATTTTTATTAATTTTCACATAGAAGAATACAGACCACATGAGGATAAATATTATTAATTTAAAAAGATAGAATAGCACCAAATACATAATATTTAAATCACACTTGCAATCGCAGTACCCTATATTCATAATCAAATATGTACATTAATTAAATTGTAATATGAATTGCAGTAATTTTATTATAAAAAAAGAATCTAAACCCACTACCAAAGTCGAAGCTGTATAGTAAAAAAAAGACAATAAAATCCTTATCACATAGCGATTTATGTTATTAGCCAACATCTGTACTTTAACACCAAATCAAAGGTTTTGAAAGTAGTTCAAAAATAGTCCCCACAATTTTTTAAAGTCTTGGTTAGAATCAAAAATTAAATAACGGATCTTCTCTAAATTTGAACATGACATAACATCACGTAACCATTGAGCATGAGTAGGCGGAGCAACATCCTTCCATTTAAGCAACACCGCCCTCCTAGCTATAAGAGAAATAAAAGCCAATATATGCAAATCAGATGTCTGCAAAGTTGTGAATTTTTCTCCAACAATAACAAACAAGGCAGTCAAAGGGTTAGGCTTAACATTTACTTTAAAAAGCACAGAAAAAGTTTGGAATACTTCCTTCCAGTATTTTTCAAGATTCACACATGTCCAAAACATACGGATGTTTATGGTATGTTGTTGGGAATAAGAGAGGCTCCTTTAGATAAAATTAAAAATGCCTGGGAACAGGATTTACAGATTTCAATTTCTGAGGAAACTTGGAATGAAATTTTTAAATTGGTTAACACTTCATCACTATGTGCTCGCCACTCCCTCCTACAATTTAAAGTGGTCCACAGGGCCCACATGTCCAAAGACAAGCTATCTCATTTTTCTCTGGATATATCGCCCTATTGCGATAGATGTAACAATGGAGAGGCTGTCGTGCATTCTTTACGACTGCATCAATATGTTGGGCCCAGGATAGATTCTCTAAGATGTTGCTTTTGAAATCAAATACTTATTAAAACAATGTTACGTCAATCTAGTCTTCCACTACAAATAGCAGCAATCTGTTTCCAACTGTCTGTTCCAACAATCTGTTCCCAATAAAACAATCAAGTGAGAAACCACTTAGTGAAGACCAGATAATTTACGAAAATAAATACTAGAATATGTCAGATGTACTCAACAGTACTGTAACTTACAGTGGGGTGGGGGGGGAGGGGCAGCAACTTCCAAACACTTAGAAACTCTTGAAAAACCAATAAAACAAAGATAAGCTCTTTCATAATATCAACATATACTTAAATAAGGAACAATAAATGATTGGTATCCTTTAAGTGTTAAAGACGACAAACTAGATTTAAAATACAGTTCATTACAAAATGCAAAATTTACAATAAGGGCACTAAACAGCCCCCCAGGACAGGCCGTGATAAATTTCTAACACATTTATTGTTGAGCATCAATTTCCCTTTGGGAAAAAACGGACATCAAATTAATTACATTAACTTACAAATTAAAGAAGAACTATCTTGTTGCCTTTTAATTTACTCTGGAAGCGGGTAACCTTAGCATTTTTCAACATAATGAACATATTGTAATACCCTAGGTACCATTGTAAGATCACGCCTAAAAGATGCACCAATATGATCTTCCAAAAAGTCAGACTCTTCATTTTTCCCAAGGTGTAAAAATTACTTGTTTCTATTACCGATTACCATATATTAAATAATTAACCTTTACATCTGTAGACATTTTTTCAGACACTTAAAATATAATAGACTTTTGGTAACATCTCTTTTTAAACAAAGATTACTCAATTACAATACACGGTCCACTCATCAGATTTTATTAGAGTGCTGATACTTCCAAATAGATAAAAAGAGGATTACAGCATAAAATTGTAAGACTCTTAGTACAAAGGAGAAAGTAGAAGGAATCAGATCAAATAAAACAAACATTATTTTTTCGTATTTAAAAAATCTGTTTAACTTATCATTAAATATAATTAAAACATCCTTCGGATTCATTAAAAACCTGCCAAAGAATTGTTTTTAAACCTTTAGCTTTGTCTGCATTTTCTCATGTAAATCAGAATCAAAATGAAAACTTCCAACTGAACATTTAAATTACTTCGAAGGATGCTTTAGAAATGTTTACAATGGTAAGGACTGGGAGGGAGGTGAAGAGTAATGAAATGGAAGTGCTAAAGTTGGAGATGTGCAGCTGAGAGAGAGAAAACTTCAGATTCAGTTTCATGCAGAGTCCTCAGCAGCTGACTGTCACTTGTCACAATCTAACTAGCCACTAGATGGGGCACAGAAACAATAGATGCTATTTAACAGAGTCTCATTGCTTAGCTTTCTGAAATCTGCTTCACAAATCTGCTATATAGATCTCGGGCTATGCGAATCAAAGTAAATAGCTATTTAACTATTAAACTCAGCAATATGCAAATTCGGTGACTGTCCAAATTAAGAAAATAAGTTTTTATAATTAATATCGTAATTAGGGAGGAGGCTACACAGCATTAACTGCACTGCGGTGGACATGAAGGTCCTACAACGGGTAGTCAAAACTGCCCAATGCGTCACCGGCACCATCCTACCCGCTAACCGACCTGTACACAGAAACATGCTGGAAAAGGGCCAGTAACATCATGAAGGATCCCACCCACCCTGCTCATGGACTGTTTGCCCCACTTCCATTAGAGAGGAAGCTACACAGCATCCACGCCAGGACAGGCATTCTCAAAAACAGTTACTTGCCCCAAACAACAAGGCTGATCAACACCACCACCCACTAACCCACCCCACCACAACAACCCCTGCTACAACTATTTTATCATTTCCTGTCAGTCAACTTATCTACAGACACTCGAGTGCTTAGCGTCACTTATGGACATAAATGAAACTGTATATAAGCTATCTTACATATTTATATTTATTGTTTTTTTTAATCTTATTGTTTTCTGGTGCTGTATTGAATCCAGAGTAACAATTATTTTGTTCTCCTTTAGACTTGTGTACTGGAAATGATGTTAAACAATCTTGAGGTGATACAGTATGACAAAGGGACATAATCATTGATCCTTAATTTAATACTGTAATTATAAATTAAATCATTAAATCATTTCAACGGATGCTGCCTGACCTGCTGAGTTCATCCAGCTTGTTTGTACGTGTTGATTTGACCACAGCATCTGCAGTGTACTTTGTGTTTACCGGTAAATAATAACCTTTTTTCTTTCCCTGTAGCACAGGACTTGTAGAGGTATGAAAAAAGTGGGTTTTAAGGATACATGAAATGCAAAATGCACTTTATTGCCTATTATTAGAGCAATGTTTACCGTGCTCCAGAGAGATCACTGCAGACGCACAGGCTACTTACTGCAAATATGGACACTTTACTGTGCTTCATTCATTGTTTCAGATCCTCCTCAAATTCATCTACCTATTCAAGTTCAAAAGTTGTGAAGAAATTGATTGTTAATTTAAGGTGTTGGGATTGAATATGGAGTCTGAAGCGTTCAAGATGTTATGTATTCTTGTAAATTTTGACCCTTATGGGGTCAAGCTTTTGTGCGTGTTACATACTGAAAGCAATGTGAGACAGGTGACTTACAAGTAATATAAACTTGTATAAAATATAAACTGGGTAGGTGACTTACAAGTAATGTGAGACAGGTGACTTACAAGTAATATAAACTTGTATAAAATATAAACTGGGTAGGTGACTTACAAGTAATGTGAGACAGGTGACTTACAAGTAATATAAACTTGTATAAAATATAAACTGGGTAGGTGACTTACAAGTAATATAAACAGCTGCACGTTTATTCCTCACCTCTCTGTCTCTCGTGTGTGTTATTCATGGCCACCCGGCTTCCCAGGACCACAAACATAACAACTGGTGACGAGGTGACCAGTCCTCACATTGTATTTATTGTTTTGGTCATCTCTGCACGTAAAGTCTGTGTGCACGCCACAAGGAAAATGGCCACAGGAAACATGGTGACGAGAAGCAATGGTTATATAAATAAAATAAAGGAGGGAGACAGAGATTGAGAGAGATGGAAAAGTTCTCCTTTCTGTTACACGATTGTGTTTGAAAATGGCGGCAATGTTTGGAAGTATAGGGCCGTATGACGAAATGAAAGAGCAATGAAGTTCATATACTGAAAGATTTGAATATTTTGCAGTGGCAAATTAAATTTCAGATATTTGTGTTCCAACTTTTCTGCCATTGATGGGTGCAAAATTGTTTAATTTATTATGGAGTCTCCTGCTAAGCCTGGTGATAAGCTTTAAGTGGACATAGTTAAAGTCTTAAAGGATCACTATTCACCTGAAACTTTGATTATTGTTGTGAGGTTTAGATTTCATAACAGGAATCAGGAGGAAGGCAAGTCAATTTCACATTTTGTGGCAGTGCTGAAGCACTTGTCTGAACATTGTGATTGTCACTGAATGACTTGTACGTGGTCTGTGTAGTGAGGCAATACAGAAACGTTTGCTTACAGAAGACAGATCAACACATACAGAAGGCAAATGAGATGGCAGGTAAAGAAGTACAGCTATTAAGTGCATCTTCCCAGGTTCATAAAGTTTCTACTGACTTTAAGAAAAGGACACCTATTGACAATCAATGTTAACAATGTGGCAAAACTGGGCATTCAGCAGAAGAGTGCTGGTATAAGGATTTAGATTGCTGAAGCTGCGGCAAAAACGGACATATTGAACCCACCTGTAAAAATAAAAATACACTGTCAATCAAAAACACTGTAATAAAGAAAAATGACTTGGAAAAACAAAGGCAAATATGCAAACAAGATGGACCATATTGAGAACTGAGTGACTCTCACTCTCTGTGGGTGAAGAAGCTTTGCATGTTTTATCTGTTTCAAGACACAAGACAGCTACTGGGTGACCCTGTGGTTGGACTGGGCTACCGTGAGGAGGCAGGTGGACATGGCTACTGCAGTGTCGCTGGTGCCAGAGACCGTTCGCAAGCAGAAATTGCAGCATCTCACCCCAGAAGGGACAAGGTTTAAAGACTTGCACTGACGAGGTTGTCCCAGTGCATGGAGTGGAACAGGATACAGTGGAGATTAACAGAGAAAAAACCTCCTCTGTACATTAATGAAGGTAGTTATCCAGAACTTCAGGGTCGCTCGTTGTTGGAACAACTCAACTGGCATGAAGTACGCTTGATTGGTGGGACACTGATCTATGAGAGGTACTTAAGAAACAGGCAGAAGTATTCAGCGGAAAACTAGACTGTATGAAAGGAATCACTGTTAAGCCTGACACAACACCCAAATGCTTGAAGGCAAGACCTGTTCCATGCACCCTCAAAGCAAAAGGTGAAGGATGAATAGGAAAAACTGGCCCAGAGTAAGATATTGGTACCAGTATGTGTAAATAAATGGGAAACACCAGAGTCACCTGTCCTAAAAAGGGATGGATCTTTAAGGCTTAGAGGAGAGTTCAAGTTAACCATTAACCAGTTTTTACCACTGAACAACCCCTCATTATAAGCAAGTAA